>NW_027260998.1:0-102567 GCF_045791955.1 Oncorhynchus clarkii lewisi
ACCTACAGTGCCTTGCGAAAGTATTCGGCCCCCTTGAACTTTGCGACCTTTTGCCACATTTCAGGCTTCAAACATAAAGATATAAAACTGTATTTTTTTGTGAAGAATCAACAACAAGTGGGACACAATCATGAAGTGGAACGACATTTATTGGATATTTCAAACTTTTTTAACAAATCAAAAACTGAAAAATTGGGCGTGCAAAATTATTCAGCCCCCTTAAGTTAATACTTTGTAGCGCCACCTTTTGCTGCGATTACAGCTGTAAGTTGCTTGGGGTATGTCTCTATCAGTTTTGCACATCGAGAGACTGACATTTTTTCCCATTCCTCCTTGCAAAACAGCTCGAGCTCAGTGAGGTTGGATGGAGAGCATTTGTGAACAGCAGTTTTCAGTTCTTTCGACAGATTCTCGATTGGATTCAGGTCTGGACTTTGACTTGGCCATTCTAACACCTGGATATGTTTATTTTTGAACCATTCCATTGTAGATGTTGCTTTATGTTTTGGATCATTGTCTTGTTGGAAGACAAATCTCCGTCCCAGTCTCAGGTCTTTTGCAGACTCCATCAGGTTTTCTTCCAGAATGGTCCTGTATTTGACTCCATCCATCTTCCCATCAATTTTAACCATCTTCCTGTCCCTGCTGAAGAAAAGCAGGCCCAAACAATGATGCTGCCACCACCATGTTTGACAGTGGGGACGGTGTGTTCAGCTGTGTTGCTTTTAACGCCAAACATAACGTTTTGCATTGTTGCCAAAAAGTTCAATTTTGGTTTCATCTGACCAGAGCACCTTCTTCCACATGTTTGGTGTGTCTCCCAGGTGGCTTGTGGCAAACTTTAAACAACACTTTTTATGGATATCTTTAAGAAATGGCTTTCTTCTTGCCACTCTTCCATAAAGGCCAGATTTGTGCAATATACGACTGATTATTGTCCTATGGACAGAGTCTCCCACCTCAGCTGTAGATCTCTGCAGTTCATCCAGAGTGATCATGGGCCTCTTGGCTGCATCTCTGATCAGTCTTCTCCTTGTATGAGCTGAAAGTTTAGAGGGACGGCCAGGTCTTGGTAGATTTGCAGTGGTCTGATACTCCTTCCATTTCAATATTATCACTTGCACAGTGCTCCTTGGGATGTTTAAAGCTTGGGAAATCTTTTTGTATCCAAATCCGGCTTTAAACTTCTTCACAACAGTATCTCGGACCTGCCTGGTGTGTTCCTTGTTCTTCATGATGCTCTCTGCGCTTTTAACGGACCTCTGAGACTATCACAGTGCAGGTGCATTTATACGGAGACTTGATTACACACAGGTGGATTGTATTTATCCTCATTAGTCATTTAGGTCAACATTGGATCAGAGATCCTCACTGAACTTCTGGAGAGAGTTTGCTGCACTGAAAGTAAAGGGGCTGAATAATTTTGCACTCCCAATTTTTCAGTTTTTGATTTGTTAAAAAAGTTTGAAATATCCAATAAATGTCGTCCCACTTCATGATTGTGTCCCACTTGTTGTTGATTCTTCACAAAAAAAATACAGTTTTATATCTTTATGTTTGAAGCCTGAAATGTGGCAAAAGGTCGCAAAGTTCAAGGGGGCCGAATACTTTCGCAAGGCACTGTATATACTCATATATACATATACACCTTATTTTAGGCACCAAAGTATCCCCCATATATACTTCCATAATTTTTGATGGAGAGAAGGATAACTTCTTCTCTATAACAAGAGAAGGATAACTCCATTACTGTTTAGAGGTTTTAACATTTTCAATACAGTAAGTGGTTTATGGTTATATTCAAGTGTGTGTTTGGAGGAGGGGATTTGTGTGTGTAAAATTGCCATTTTATTTGTTGTTGTATAGCTGAGTAAAATTAGCGTTAACATTTTGTCGATTTTACACCTCATTCTCACAATTCCAACCTACCCCTAACTGTTTTTCTTAGACAAAATGTAACCTCGAAAAATATATACTACTATTTTAACTTTGCAAAAGCATCTTTTAACTTGCATTTCATGGTGCAAGCATTTGTTTCTCTACTTTTGACTGATGTTCTCTGTTGAGATGTATAGCTGTAAGTTTTAAAAGAAGTGTGGAATAAAGCACATTTGATTGATTCAACAGTTCAGGTCCCTGTCTGTCACTTGTGATTACAGCATTTCATCAAATATAAATGCCCCTTCAGTGATAAATGCACCTGTCTTGGCTAATTGTATCACCTTTAGGAAGATGCAGACCCAGACAGGGACACTGGAAAACAAATGTACTTTTTTTAACATTGGGAACCTGCCTGATGTTTTCATTAGCTATTTGCATGACAGCCAACATAGTCTTTTAGTCGAGATCCGTCGGTAGTTCCTGGGCTGCAAGCTCGTCCTTTACTCACCCTCCACTGCGAGTGCGCGGAAATTCACTGCATAGTCTGCCACACTGAGGGAGTCCTGCCGATGCTGGAGTAACTTCCGGGCAGCCTTTCTCCAGGACACTGGAGCCTCAAAAACGGTTTAAACCTCCACCATGAAACCCTCCATACTGAAGCAGACTGTTGCTCCCAAATGGCCGTAGCCCAGGTGAGGGCCCTCCCGGACATCAGTGTGATGAGGTACAGTATCTTAGAGCGGTCCGAGGGGAAGGAGGAAGGCTGCAGCTCCATGACGAGGGAACACAGAGCGAGAAATGCCTGACAGGTGCCCCCCGACTCTCCATCAAAGCATTCCGGGGGAGGTAAGAGGAGGGGTTCCCAGGAAACGGGGGGACGGCACTGCTACCAGCCGGGTAACTGAGGGGCTGGGAGGTTACCGTGATGGTAGGCTGCCTAGTAGACAGCCCATGAAATTGCTCCTGCAATGTGTCCAATGCTAGTTCATGACGTTCAGCCACGGCCTGGAACCCTTCCATTAGACCACGAAGCAACACCTCTTACCTACCAATGGTGGCTCCTTGGGAAGAGATGGCATTGCAGAGCTGGTCCAAGTCTTCTGTGTTAGTCATGGCCAGTTCGTACGATCACGTTATAAGGTATGACCCAGGTGCAGACAGTGTTGAAGAAACAAAAGTTTATTCGTTAAACAGGGGTAGGCAAACGACAGGTCCAGGCAGGCAGGAGTCAATAATCCAGGGAGGGTGTAAGACACCAGAACAGCAGGCGGGCTCAGGGTCAGATCAGGCAGAGGTCGGTAATCCAGAGTAGAGGCAAAGGTACAGGACGGCAGGCAGGCTCAGGGTCAGGGCAGGCAGGAAAGGTCAAAACCTGGAAACTAGGAAACAGGGACTATAGCAAAGACAGGAGCAAGGGAAAAAGCTGGTATTAACTGGCCCAGAAAGAAAACACAGGTATAAGTACACGGGGGATAATGGGGAAGATGGGTGACACCTGGGGGGTGGGGGGGGGTTAGAGCACTATCTCTACGGTGAAGCATGGTGGTGGCAGTATCATGCTGTGGGGACGCTTTTCAGCGGCAGGGACTTGGAGACTAGTCAGGATTGAGGGAAAGATGAACGGAGCGTTGTACAGAGAGATCCTTGATGAAAACCTGCTCCAGAGCACTCAGGACCTCAGACTGGGGTGAACTTTCATCCTCCAACAGGACAGCGAACCTAAGCAAACAGCCAAGAAAATGCAGGAGTAGCATCGGGACAAGTCTCTGAATGTCCTTGAGTGGCCCAGCCAGAGCCCGGACTTGAACCCGATTTAACATCTCTGGAGAGACCTGAAAATAACTGTGCAGTGACGCTCCCCATCCAACCTGACAGAGCTTGAGAGGATCTGCGGAGAAGAACGGGAGAAACTCCCAAAATACAGGTGGGCCAAGCTTGTATCGTCATACCCAAAAATAATTGAGGCTGTAATCGCTTCCAAAGGTGCTTCAATATTGTACTAAGCAAAGGGTCAGAATACTTATGTAATCAGTTTTTTATTTGTAATAAATTAGCAAAAATGTCTAAATACCTGTTTTTCTTTTTATAATGGGGTATTGCGTGTAGATTGATCATGGGGAAAAATCTTGGGGAGGCTTCAAACATAAAGATATAAAACTGTATTTTTTTGTGAAGAATCAACAACAAGTGGGACACAATCACGAAGTGGAACGACATTTATTGGATATTTCAAACTTTTTTAACAAATCAAAAACTGAAAAATTGGGCGTGTAAAATTATTCAGCCCCTTTACTTTCAGTGCAGCAAACTCTCTCCCAGAAGTTCAGTGAGGATCTCTGAATGATCCAATGTTGACCTAAATGACTAATGAGGATAAATACAATCCACCTGTGTGTAATCAAGTCTCCGTATAAATGCACCTGCACTGTGATAGTCTCAGAGGTCCGTTAAAAGCGCAGAGAGCATCATGAAGAACAAGGAACACACCAGGCAGGTCCGAGATACTGTCTTGAAGAAGTTTAAAGCCGATTTGGATACAAAAAGATTTCCCAAGCTTTAAACATCCCAAGGAGCACTGTGCAAGTGATAATATTGAAATGGAAGGAGTATCAGACCACTGCAAATCTACCAAGACCTGGCCGTCCCTCTAAACTTTCAGCTCATACAAGGAGAAGACTGATCAGAGATGCAGCCAAGAGGCCCATGATCACTCTGGATGAACTGCAGAGATCTACAGCTGAGGTGGGAGACTCTGTCCATAGGACAACAATCAGTCGTATATTGCACAAATCTGGCCTTTATGGAAGAGTGGCAAGAAGAAAGCCATTTCTTAAAGATATCCATAAAAAGTGTTGTTTAAAGTTTGCCACAAGCCACCTGGGAGACACACCAAACATGTGGAAGAAGGTGCTCTGGTCAGATGAAACCAACAATACAAAACGTTATGTTTGGCGTAAAAGCAACACAGCTGAACACACCATCCCCACTGTCAAACATGGTGGTGGCAGCATCATGGTTTGGGCCTGCTTTTCTTCAGCAGGGACAGGGAAGATGGTTAAAATTGATGGGAAGATGGATGGAGCCAAATACAGGACCATTCTGGAAGAAAACCTGATGGAGTCTGCAAAAGACCTGAGACTGGGACGGAGATTTGTCTTCCAACAAGACAATGATCCAAAACATAAAGCAAAATCTACAATGGAATGGTTCAAAAATAAACATATCCAGGTGTTAGAATGGCCAAGTCAAAGTTCAGACCTGAATCCAATCGAGAATCTGTGGAAAGAACTGAAAACTGCTGTTCACAAATGCTCTCCATCCAACCTCACTGAGCTCGAGCTGTTTTGCAAGGAGGAATGGGAAAAAATGTCAGTCTCTCGATGTGCAAAACTGATAAGACATACCCCAAGCGACTTACAGCTGTAATCGCAGCAAAAGGTGGCGCTACAAAGTATTAACTTAAGGGGGCTGAATAATTTTGCACGCCCAATTTTTCAGTTTTTGATTTGTTAAAAAAGTTTGAAATATCCAATAAATGTCGTTCCACTTCATGATTGTGTCCCACTTGTTGTTGATTCTTCACAAAAAAATACAGTTTTATATCTTTATGTTTGAAGCCTGAAATGTGGCAAAAGGTCGTAAAGTTCAAGGGGGCCGAATACTTTCGCAAGGCACTGTATTAATAAAAGAAAAAACAGTGTGTCTTGGTCTGCTTCTATTAACTGCTCCTGCATTCGTCCCTTGTCATCAGCAACAGAGCATTGTTGTTTAAAGAAAATGTATGTTTAAGTTAACCTTTATTTAACTAGGCAAGTCAGTTAAGCGCTAATTGATTGGTGTCCCTATACCGGGACAGTTGTTGTTAACGTGCGCCAATGTGACTAGATGTTGTCAATGTGACTAGATGTTGTTTTCTTGTAGAGAAGCTAATTATGCATCATGTATGTCCTTCCTGAGAGTGTGTAAACGTACATTTTTTATTACCATATCATTTTTGTATGTTCTCTATAGTTATTTACTTGAAAATGCATCAATTGACCAATTCGGGACATTTGGGCAGACTTGATTTGTCAAGTTCTGACCTTAGTTCCTTTGTTTTGTAATAAATTGGCTGAAGCCCATATGATTTGATTATGTAAGGTGAGAGTCAGCCCTGGCAGGTGGCTGGGTTAACCTGTGGCTGGGACAGACAGATGCTGAGTGATATGAGTAATGGTGCTTCCCTTTATGCTCAGCCAAAATGCAAATCCCTGAGCAGGCTGAAATTGCATATGTACGTGTGCGTGATTGCATGTAAAAGGGTATAATTTCTAGCCAAATAAAATGACTTCATGTAAACTAATCATGAAATTTGTGCTCAATGCACAAAGATTTGTGTATGTTAACTTAAGCTGCATTACTTGTTCAGCATTATAGGGTATGTTATTTTGTATACAACGTACAGTTGAAGTCAGAAGTTTACTTACACTTAGGTTTTTTTTTATTCTTCTTAACAAATTACAGTTGTGGCAAGTCGGTTAGGACATCTACTTTGTGCACAAGTCATTTGTCCAACAATTGTTTACAGACAGATTATTTCACTTATAATTCACTGTATCACAATTCCAGTGGGTCAGAAGTTTACATACACTAAGTTGACTGTGCCTTGGAAAAGCTTGGAAAAGTCCAGAAAATTATGTCATGGCTTTAGAAGCTTCTGATAGGCTAATTGACATCATTTGAGTCAATTGGATGTGTACCTGTGGATGTATTTCAAGGCCTACCTTCAAACTCAGAGCCTCTTTGCTTGACGTCATGGGAAAATCAAAAATAAATCAGCCAAGACCTCAGAAAAAAAATTGTAGACCTCCACAAGTCTGGTTCATCCTTGGGAGCAATTTCCAAACGCCTGAAGGTACCACGTTCATCCGTACAAACAATAGTATGCAAGTAGAAACACCATGTGACCATGCAGCCATCATACCACTCAGGAAGGAGATGCATTCTGTCTCCTAGAGAAGAACGTTCTTTGGTGGGAAAAGTGCAAATCCATCCGAGAACAACAGCAAAGGACCTTGTGAAGATGCTGGAGGAAACGGGTACAAAAGTATCTATATCCACAGTAAAACGAGTCCTATATCGACAAAACGTGAAAGGCCCCTCAGCAAGGAAGAAGCCACTGCTCCAAAACTGCCATAAAAAAAGCCAGACTATGGTTTGCAACTGCACATGGGGACAAAGATTGTACTTTTAGGAGGAATGTCCTCTGGTCTGATGAAACAAAAATAGAATTGTTTGGCCAAAATGACCATTGTTATGTTTGGAGGAAAAAGGAGGAGGCTTGCAAGCCAAAGAAAATCCTCACAACTGTGAAGCACGGGGGTGGCAGCATCATGTTGTGGGGGTGCTTTGCAGCAGGAGGGACTGGTTCACTTCACAAAATAGATGGCATCATGAGGTTGGAAAATTACATGGATATATTGATGTAACATCTCAAGACATCATTCAGGAAGTTAAATCTTGGTCGCAAAAGGGTCTTCCAAATGGACAATGACCCCAAGCATACTTCCAAAGTTATGGAAAAATGGCTTAAGGACAACAATGTCAAGGTATTGGAGTGGCCGTCACAAAGCCCTGACCTCAATCCCATAGAAAATGTGTGGGCAGAACTGAAAAAGCATGTACGAGCAAGGAGGCCTACAAACCTGATTCAGTTACACCAGCTCTGTCAGGAGGAATGGGCCAAAATTCACACAACTTATTGTGGGAAGCTTGCGGAAGGCTACCGGAAACGTTTGACCCAAGTTAAATAATTTCAAAGCAATGCAACCAAATACTAATTGTGTGTATGTAAACTTCTGACCCACTGGGAATTTGATGAAAGAAATAAAAGCTGAAATAAATCATTCTCTCTACTATTACCTAAAACAGGGAATATTTACTAGGATTAAATGACAGGAATTGTGATAAACTGAGTTTAAATGTATTTGGCTGAGGTGCATGTAAACTTCCGACTTCAACTGTACGCATAATATTAGCACAGGTTGTCTAGATATGGGATTAGACCTATTCATTTTGCGTCAGCATAATGGAATGTCTTTTTCTTCATGTTATATTGTACTTTTGAACTTAGATCCTTGTCTGTCACTTAGATTGCACAATGTTGTTCAAATAAATGGGGGCTTGACTGTGGACGATCGTCTTAACTTGGCTAATAATGTCATCTTTATGCAACATTCTGGCCCTGACAGTTCACACAAAAAAACTTGGACCCACCTGATGTAAACTTCGGCTATTTGAAAGGCAAATTCATGTCAATTCAAAAGTGAATAAGGTTGTCGAAGATAGGCTACTCTAGATGAGTGTCAACTTGTTTTGAGCACTCTTCACACCATAATGTTGGAGCCAAATCAGAATCCCTGGACAAAGGCACAGACGCTCATTCCTCCCAGATAACAACAAGCTACAGCAGGTACAATGACAACTCAATATCTTACCCTGTCTTGAAAATCCTCAGTCAATGTTATCATTATGTAATAATAACATTGTCTATCCATGAGTATTAGCTTACTTCCTGTGAGGATAAACTTATTTTACACTGTGTTAAACCTCTCTAGATCCACTACTTACCTCTTCTCTTGATTTTCTCTCTCAGCCTCTTTGTCTTAGAACACGGGTCTTCCTATTCTTCAGAGAATAAAGTAACAGAGGATATGCGGCAATGAAGGATCCAAACTCCTATTTTCACGACTCCCAGACTTAAATGAATATGATGGTGCTGGGTGTGTCCCACCTGTCTGCCTGTCTAACTGGGAACAGAGGTGTTCAGCTGCCTCCTGGCCTGGTTACCAACAACTGGTAGCTGTGGCTAGTGGCTGGCGGCCCTTCAGTCCAGGTGAAACAGGAGCTCTTCAACGTCAACCAGTCTGTCATGAATCTTCTACACACCACTATTGGTCACCAATATCCTCTTCATCAAAAGTTTGGACGGTCCCTGTTCCAGTGCTGCATCTGTGTGGAGCTCTACCTGGCCGTGATCTACCCTGTGGTCTCCCTCAAGTACAGACTCCTGAGGTACAGGGCAGCATGTGTGATCATGGCATGGTTGATGACACTCGGCCTCTTTGGTTCAATGGGCGCTACCGAAGGCTGCATCGAGTTCAACGCTGGTATTTTCGCTGTGATTCTGTTCACTGATGTGTTCTGCAGTGTCTTCATACTGAGCGTGCTGATCAGGTCCGGTAAAGAATTTACTGTCACCTCATGCTCACAATTACGACCTATTCCTGACTGTTTTGCTTGGTTTCACAAGATCTAACCATAAAATATATATATAACACAATTTTAACTTTGCAATGTCATCTCTTAACTTGTATTACATGCTGTATAGCCAGCCTGGTCTCATAGACTAGCCACAACATAGTAAATAGGGCACACTCATATAAGTATCATATTTTACATTTTGTATAGTTACATAAGACAGAAGGTTACTTGATGGGACATTTGAGAAGTGTCTAACTTCATATTCATCATTGCCAGCATCAACATACTGTATGTGAAATTACTTATTTTTTTACATTTAAACCTTATTTAACTAGGCAAGCGCTACCAATGACATCATCAGTGTGAATCACATGATTTTTTACTTTTATTTAACTAGGCGAGTCAGTTAATTAAGTACAAATTCTTACTTATATTGACAGACCACCCCTGTCAACTGGGACAAAGCTGGGCTAACTGTGTGCCGCCCAACAAGACTCCCAATCATGGCAGGATGTGATACAGCCTGGACTCGAACCAGGCACTGTAATGATGCCTCTTGCACTGAGATGCAGCGCTTTAGACCGCTGCGCCACTCAGGAGCTGAATCACTTATGATTGGCATTGCCTACTAATTGGATACTAATTGTGTACTAATATATCTTCCTATATATTTCTTACTACAAAACAGAAACTCACAATTTTCACAATTAGAAATTTGGAGGTACTCAACACACTTCACAGCCATCTCCTAATGAACCGTCCGTCCATTATCGAGAACCACATAGCAGATGTTTTAACAGGGTCATTAGCAATTGAGTTTTACAGGTATTTCCTGCACCTACCTAGCTCAAATTCTAGACTTCGGATTAAAACGAGTCTATAGAGTCCATAATGTGACCATTGGGCATTTTTTTGGAGCATATCCGACAATGCTAACACCTTTGGTGGCCGAAACTCAGATTTCTAACACCAGTTCGGGTTGCTCGGCAACAACACAGCATCTTGCACCATACTATCAGTCATAAGAAGTGTATGGAACAAACCAAGGCTACTGTATATAGCTAGCTATATGGTGGTATTCAAGCTGAGGTTAATCAAGAAAGACAAACAAATAATTGCATTAAATAGGTAGATAACATGTCCTTTTTAACCATAACACACACATTTTCTCAACAACAGGTTATTGTCAATAATATCAAAGGCTGCACTGAAATCTAACAGTACAGCTCCCACAATCTTCCTATTATCAATTTCTTTCAGCCAATCAACAGTCATTTGTGTCAGTGCAGTACATGTTGACTGCATTTTCTCTATAAGTATGCTGAAAGTCTGTTGTTAATTTTTTTACAGAGATATAGCAATGTATTTGGTCAAACACCATTTTTTCCCAAGAGTTTGCGAAGAGCTGGCAGCAAGCTGATAGGTCTGCTGTTACAGCCAATAAAGACTGCTTTACACCTCTTGGGTATCCAAATGACTTTCCCTTCCCTCCAGGCCTGAGGACAAACACTTTCCTATAGGCTCAGATTAAAGATATGACAGATAGGAGTGGCTATAGAGTCAGCCACCATCCTCAGTAGGATGGTAGCTGACGTCTTTTTCCACCCATCTTTTAACCTGTATCCAATGACATAGTTAACAGTTTTTGTTGATTGCACTTTGAATACACGTTAACTGACAACATCCAACTTTCAATCAAAACTAGGCTTTGAACTGTGGGAATGCCTAATTCTGGAGTTGATTCTGATCTTCAATATTTTTGTGTTTTAAAGGAAAACTACACAGAGGAAAAAAAAATGATTTTACTCAACATGTCAGTGGTTTGGGGACCCTTGGAAATCAAAAAGGATATGGTTGTCAGAATTTCAAACCTTATGTCACTCCATATTATGGCAAATCCTTATGCATGTCTATAAACACATGAATATTATTCAATAATCATTACCATGACTGAATGACAAGCTACTACTTACTAGCCTACATAATATTACTTTACTACTGAATTATAACATAGTACCGTACTATTAAAACAAACTACATTTCACACATCAACACTCTATATAGTATTATAACGCTAGCATTATTAACACTACAGATATGTAAGTATATTTTAGATCGTGATTAATTAAAAAACATTTCACTCTTTTGAAAAAGGGTGTGTGTTTAAACATAGAATGTATGTTTTTTAAATGAACATATCACATATTGATTACATGTATGTGAAAATCTATACTGTATTCACTGTGTGATTAGAGATCCAGAATCCAAACAACAGACTAATACTATGTATGGCTGAAGTCCATATGACTTCATTATGTAAGGTGAAAGTGTCAGCCCTTGCAGGTGACTGGGTTAACCTGGGGCTGGGTTAGACAGGTGCTGAGTGATGATGCTTATTCAAAAATGCAAATCCCTGGGCATGTTGAAATGTAACCTGTGTGTGTGTGTGCGTCCGTGCGTGCGTGCGTAGCTGATGTTCCACCGGGTTGGACACAGCCTTCTGAAGGAGAGAGAACCACAGATATTGTGAATCAGGGTCTGACTTACCAAAACAATTAGGGTAGGTAATTTGACATTTTAACATCTCTGAGTATGTTTTCTCAGGCTAATTGTTTTACATCTCCTCTTCATGTTTCCGTTCAAACTTCCTGAGACAATGCACAATGCTTTGACTGACAAGAGACATCAAAGTATATTTTATGTGTCTTTGCAACAGTATATTGCTTCAGTATTTTGCCAATAATATATTAAAACAAGTCATTGTGATCTTCAATATTTCCGTGTTTTACAAATAATCTACACACAGACACAAATAAACTAGATTTTAATCAACATGTTAGTGTTTTAGGGATCATTAGAACCCTAAATCAGTCAGAATTTAAAATCTAATGCTTTTCTCACATTTAACAACTCCTTATACATGTAAACTGTACAGAAACCACGACTGAATGACAAGTTACTACTTACTGGCAACTCCTTATACATGTAAACTGGACAGAAACCATGACTGAATGACAAGTTACTACTTACTGGCAACTCCTTATACATGTAAACTGGACAGAAACCACGACTGAATGACAAGTTACTACTTACTGGCAACTCCTTATACATGTAAACTGGACAGAAACCACAACTGAATGACAAGTTACTAATACTCCTTATACATGTAAACTGGACAGAAACCATAACTGAATGACAAGTTACTACTTACTGGCAACTCCTTATACATGTAAACTGGACAGAAACCATGACTGAATGACAAGTTTACTTACTGGCAACTCCTTATACATGTAAACTGGACAGAAACCATGACTGAATGACAAGTTACTACTTACTAGCCTACATAATATTACTTTACTACTGAATTATAACAAACATACTATTAAAACTAACCACACATTTCACACATTAACACTCTTTATAGTATTATCACTCTAGTAGTATTAACACTACCGACATGTAGATCTTGATTAATACATTTAATTAAAACAGATTTAACTTGTTTGATTTCTGGTGTTTAAACATAGAATGTATGGTTTTAAATGAATATATCACATATGGTTTACCTGTAAGTACAAGCCTATATTGTATTCACTATGTGATTAAAGATCCAGAATCCAAACGACAGACTAGTATTGTGTATGTCTGAGGCCCATATGATTTGATTATGTAAAGTGACAGAGTCTGGATTAACCTTTGGCTGGGACAGACAGGTGCTGAGTGATGATGCTTAGGACAAAATGCACATCTCTGAGCAGGTTGAAGTTCCTTTTGTGTGTGTGTTTTTGTGCATGTATGTGCTTGCGTGCAACATACAATTTTTTTAATCTGTGTTTTGTTCATGATACGTTGTAATCTGATTCCTTGCAAAATAATGACTTGATGTAAACTAAATCACACAATTGTGATCAATTCATAAATGCCCACAGCTCTGTTTATGGTGTGTGTGTGTGTGTGTGTTTATGTAATTAATGCAACATATGATATGTTAGGAAGAACAAAGGACTGAGAGTGTTGGCTGAAACATGTAGATGATGTTCTACCAGGTCGGACACAGCCTTCTGCAGGAGGGACAACCACGAAAATAATAAGGAAAGGCCTCTATTTTACCGAAACAAGTCGGGTAGGTTATTTTAAATTTTAACATGTTATGTTCAGCTAACCGTTTTACTTCTCCTCTTTATGTTTTCATTCAGACTTTCTGAGACAATGCACAATACTTTGACTGACATAACAGTAGATCTACGTGTATCTAAGTATTTTATGTATGTTTACATCACTATATTGCATCAGTTTTTTCAATATATTAAAACCTAAAGTGATGAATCTTGTAATCTGCCCTCTCTCATATCTCAGTGGGCACAGATATTGTTCCACCAGGATGAATGACTCTTCAGGAAACCACACTGACCTTGACAAATGGGATGTTTGTGTTGACCAGGGCTATGTTGTGCCAAAGCTGTCCGGTGCTGTCCAGGCCCTGTGCTCCTTACTTGGGATGCCAGCTCTGGTCTGGTGCCTCTGGCTCTCTCTGAGTGGAAGTCTCACTGGAGGTCTCAAACCCACCCAGGTCTTCCCTATTAACCTGTTTGCAGTGGAGCTGGTGTTCTGTGTCGAGTGTCTCCTTGAGGTCATCAGCTACCTATTCATCCCGGAGGCTATAATGTTACGTCAGACTGTGTATTTCCTGTATTACCTCTCCTGGATCTGCAGGCCCCTGATCCAGAGCTGCATCTGTGTGGAGAGATACCTGGCGGTGGCCCAACCTGTGTCTTTCCTCAATTATAGACTCCGGAGGTACAGGGTGGTGTGTTCAACCGTGGTCTGGGTGCTGTCGCTCGCTTTAGCATGTTCTCTGATCTCTTTATTTGGTTATGAAGAAACCTCAGGTTATGTGCTCAGTGGTGTCTATTGCCTTGGGGTGGCCGTCATTTCTCTCTGCTGCTTCTTCATCCTGCGTGTGCTGAAGCAGCCTGGTCCAGGAGAGGTAGAGGGAGGCAGAGGGGGAGAGAAGAAACAGGGGACAACAGACCCACATAAGAAGAGAGCTTTTGGGATCATCTTAACCAACCTTGTGGTTATCTTGGCGAGCTCCATCCCAGTTGTCATTGGTTACACCACCCTGTCATCCAGTCTTGACTACAACTGCAATGTCATCCCCATGTTGCAGATTGTCAACGTCTTCAGTGTCCTGGTCTCACCCCTGATGCACCTCTACAGAGAGGGACGGCTGTCATGCCGTAGAGGGCCAGAGACACTTTAGACTTGCAGTTGCGGGCACTAAAAGCGTGTTTTATTTTGACCAACTAATGCCAGGACATGACAGAGCATTGTGTTAAATATGCTTTGAATTATAACATTTCTGTCAGTACCGCTGCTCAGTCTAACTTCTTAGTGCCTGCAACCGTTGGTGGAAAAGAAGTAGATGTGGCGAAGACGTAGAATCCATGTGTCACCTCTTATTTGATCAAGTTCTTCTTGTTTTAACAGCCCGTTACCATTAGAGTTGTTGTTAGCTAAAGCTGCATCCCTTGTTTATCTTTTATAGTGAACGTTGGTTTGTTTTATTAATGATTCATTATACAGTTGGGACGGGGTGGTTTGATAGTGGATTAGACCTATTCATTTAACTTCATTATTAAGTAATGACTTGTGTTCTTCTTAATGTTATGTTCTACTTTGAACTGAGGGTCCTTGTCTGCCACTAAGATTACATAATGATATTTAAATGTACGGGGACTGACTGTGCATGAGACTTGGCTGATGGTGTCATTGTGACTTAACATTCTAACCCAGACAGTGTACACTCCTAGAAATACATTTGGGCTCCATCTATACTGGAGATAAAATAAAGTGTGGACCCCCCCTTTTGAATGGCAGGTGCATTTCATTTGAATTTAAATGTCTATACATTACTCAAATACAGTGTAGTCTAGTCTAGATGAGTGTCATCTTGTTATGAGAACAAGTACTGTAGATGCCAGATCATAACGCCTTGACAGAAGTATAGATGTCCATTCTTCCCAGATAAGAACAAGTTGCAGGAGGTACAGTGAAAACTATTGTATTGAAATGCCACAGTAACTTCAGTCAATAATGTAATAATGACATTGGCCAGTTCTATTCATTGACCTGTTTTCAGACTGAGGGTACTAAGAAGGTCCATGCGATGGAGGGAAGGAGAGAAAGGTTGAAAAAGAGGAGGGAAGGAACCTGAGGAAGAGAAGAGCCTCCTGTAGCGTCCAGATCATCCTACGGACCTTGACACCATCCTACGATCGTCAGGGAAATCATTCAAGATCATATTTCTTAGAGACCATTCAGGTGTATTCTGACTCCAATGACTTTCTCGTTCAACATGTTGGTTAGCTTTACTCAGCCCCTCCTCTACCTCCACAGGGCTGGGAAACTGACCTGCATCTGGGGTTAAAGAGAATGATTCCTGCACTGTAGGGGAATGTTTGTCTTGCATTTATCAGGTTATCATTCTGTTCTATTTCCTTTAATCACATTGTTCATGCTATCTAGAGGTTTTGACATGTGTAACAAGTGGTTAATCATTCAAATAAACAGTGTGTGTAGAGAGAGCAGGGCATAGAGGGTGATTGGTGCGTCTGTGAAATGTTGTATTTGTCGTATATAGCTGTTAATTCATCTAAGTGGAAATTAGGGAGCTACATTGTGATAATTTACTATCACCTCATGCTCACAATTCCAACCGATTCCTAAATTTTTGCTTGGTTTGACAAATTGTAACCCCAAAAATACATACTACTATTGTTTCTTCTATACTATTGAGTGGTGTTCTCTATTGAATTGTATTGCTGTTTGTTTTATAAGAAGTGTGGAATAAAGGAAGTCTGATTGATTCAACAGTTCAGGTCCCTGTCTGTCTGTCACATACGATTACAGCATCTCATCAAACAGTGATGAATGCACCTGTATTGGCTCATAGCAGGATTTTAACAAAACATATGCTGAACAAAAATATAAACGCAACATGCAACAACTGCAAAGATTTGACTGAGTTACAGTTCATAATGGGCTCCCGAGTGGCGCAGCAGTTTACTAAGGCACTGCATGGCGGTCACATACAGCGCCGCACTATTGGCCCAGCGTCGTCCGGGTTATGTTTTGGCCGGGTTAGGCCGTCATTCAACCGCTGGTGGACATTCCTGCTGTCGGCATGCCAATTGCATGGACCTGGAGAAGGTCTGAATGGAGGAGTGGGCCAAAATCCCTGCTGCAGTGTGTGCAAACCTGGTCAAGATCTGCAGGAAACCTATGATCTCTGTAATTGCAAACAAAGGTTTCTGTACCAAATATTAAGTTCTGCTTTTCTGATGTATCAAATACTTATGTCATGCAATAAAATGCAAATGAATTACTTAAAAATCATACAATGTGATTTTCTGGATTTCTGTTTTAGATTCCGTCTCTCACAGTTCAAGTGTACCCATGTTAAAAATTACAGACCTCTACATGCTTTGTAAGTAGGAAAACCTGCAAAATCGGCAGTGTATCAAATACTTGTTCTCCCCACTGTATATACTGTCCCAACCATTTTTTATTTTTTTATCCCCTTTTTCTCCCCAATTTCGTGGTATCCCATTGTTAGTAGTTACTGTCTTGTCTCATCGCTACAACTCCGGTACGGACTCGGGAGAGGCGAAGGTCAAGAGCCATGCGTCTTCCGAAACACAACCCAACCAAGCCGCACTGCTTCTTAACAGAGCGCGCATCCAACCCGGAAGCCAGCCGCACCAATGTGTCAGAGGAAAAGAGGAAACACCGTAAACCTAGCGAGCTGGTCAGCGTGCACTGCGCCTGGACCGCCAGAAGAGTCGCTAGTGTGCGATGAGACAAGGATGTCCCTGCCGGCCAAACCATCCCTAACCCAGACGACGCTAGGCCAATTGCGCGCCGCCCCGCGGCCGGCTGCGACAGAGCCTGGGCTTGAACCCAGAGTTTCTGGTGGCACAGCTAGCACTGTGATGCAGTACCTTGGGCCACTGCGCCACCCGGGAGGCCCATCCCAACCATTTCTATGTTATAAAGCACCTTTAGGTCAGTTTAAAAAAAATTGTATTTGTAAGGTTTGATGTGATGTGTTTTAGAGCTCTAATGTTTTCTGTGTTGTGAGTTAAGTAGCCTACACCATAATGCAAATGTTTCTATCAATCACGAAAGCCCTACTGTAACTACAGGGATAATAATGTTTGCTGTAATAATGATGTTATTAATCAGGTAATGTTTAACATTGATATGGTAGTGTATGTAATGCTAGAGCAGCCCCTCCCCCCTGCATGTGTCACATCTATTTCTACGGGTACTGTTCATGACACAAACTGTTCACACACCTCTTGTTGGCTGAGAGAGACAACATTTTGCAGGTTTAAAACATTTGTGTATACATGTGATATTTGAGTGAGTCAAACATTACAACAAACTCTATAGGCTAAAAAACATAGCTAAAATCGTTAGCGTGGGGATTGAATTATTAAATTAAGTTAGAAAACGTAGGCATTTACATTTTTTGTCTCTTCATTAAACAGTTAAAGTGATGCTTAAAAGTTTTTTTTTAATAATTTCAGTCAGTAGTTTTGAAAGTAACGTTCACAAGTTAAAACGGGTCTCTGAAAACTGTGCACAATTGTGTGCAACGTCATGCATTTCGTATAATGCTAATCCTACGTCCTTCTGAAATGGTCCTGTCAAGGGGATGGAGAGAGAGGGGAGGAGGAGGAGAGAATTCAAATAAAGGGGTGAACAGTGGAAGAAGAGAGCCTTCATCACCATGTTATATATACAGAGCTAGCTCTGTATATATAGCTTACTCTCACCTAACATGTGTCTTTTTTCATCGGATTGTCTATATCGAGGCGGACCCTGTTCTAGTGCTTAATAATGGCCCAATCGGTCATTATTCACGTGTCTAAAAAGGGATCCTGAACTAATAATGTGGGTGGTTTTGTGTTGTTTTGGCATTTTGTTTTTCTTTTGAGTACTTTTGGGAAGTTCTGGGTACTTGCTAATGATATTTTTTTCTGGTTCTTTGAGGTTCTTTTGGGAACTTTTAGGTTGTTTGGGCTTGTTTTGGGTGATTAGTAGAACCCAGGGAGGGTTCAAATAACAAAGCAAAAGGAATTCAGAATCATTTTGTCTCTCATGCTGTCTATGGCAGTAAACTACAGTATATGCCATTACTATTGGTTTTCCTCCTGAAAGATCATTTGCCTTCTATGGACTACCTCAGACATCAGTATGTCTGTTAGTTAGCATCAACATAACCATGATCTGTGGGTTGGTGTAGCCCCTCACCTACGTCCACAGAGCTGGGAAACTACCCGGCTGCCTAAGGGGTCAAAGAGATGCTAACTGATATAGAACACCCCCCACCCCACCCCCCCCCCACCCCTCTCCATCTCCATTCCAGTTGCTAAAATCACAAATCCACATATCATCACAGAGGGATAAATAAACACCCACACACAGGTGTTCAGGCTGTTGATGGATTTGCCTAATAGACATGTGATTCCTCTCTGTCAGGAAGATGTAAAGTAAATGTGACACACCTCACAGGAGAGACAGGTTCCCACAACACAGGTCTGACACATTTTGGTCTTGTTAATATCATGATATTAAGCTGTATGTTGTAATATGAATAGTTGATTTGTTGTACATGACTTGTGATTTAGTACACCCTGTTGAAGAGAAACTCGTCTTGCGTACGTAGACTGTTTTATATTATAATAACCACTTGATTATATGTGACGTTATGTAATTCATTATGAATGTAGAACATTATAATAACCACTTGATTATATGTGACGTTATGTAATTCATTATGAATGTAGAACATTATAATAACCACTTGATTATATGTGACGTTATGTAATTCATTATGAATGTAGAACATTATAATAACCACTTGATTATATGTGACGTTATGTAATTCATTATGAATGTAGAACATTATAATAACCACTTGATTATATGTGACGTTATGTAATTCATTATGAATGTAGAACATTATAATAACCACTTGATTATATGTGACGTTATGTAATTCATTATGAATGTAGAACATTATAATAATCACTTGATTATATGTGACGTTATGTAATTCATTATGAATGTAGAACATTATAATAACCACTTGATTATATGTGACGTTATGTAATTCATTATGAATGTAGAACATTATAATAATCACTTGATTATATGTGACGTTATGTAATTCATTATGAATGTAGAACATTATAATAACCACTTGATTATATGTGACGTTATGTAATTCATTATGAATGTAGAACATTATAATAATCACTTGATTATATGTGACGTTATGTAATTCATTATGAATGTAGAACATTATAATAATCACTTGATTATATGTGACGTTATGTAATTCATTATGAATGTAGAACATTATAATAATCACTTGATTATATGTGACGTTATGTAATTCATTATGAATGTAGAACATTATAATAATCACTTGATTATATGTGACGTTATGTAATTCATTATGAATGTAGAACATTATAATAACCACTTGATTATATGTGACGTTATGTAATTCATTATGAATGTAGAACATTATAATAACCACTTGATTATATGTGACGTTATGTAATTCATTATGAATGTAGAACATTATAATAACCACTTGATTATATGTGACGTTATGTAATTCATTATGAATGTAGAACATTATAATAATCACTTGATTATATGTGACGTTATGTAATTCATTATGAATGTAGAACATTATAATAACCACTTGATTATATGTGACGTTATGTAATTCATTATGAATGTAGAACATTATAATAATCACTTGATTATATGTGACGTTATGTAATTCATTATGAATGTAGAACATTATAATAATCACTTGATTATATGTGACGTTATGTAATTCATTATGAATGTAGAACATTATAATAACCACATGATTATATGTGACGTTATGTAATTCATTATGAATGTAGAACATTATAATAATCACTTGATAATATGTGACGTTACGTAATTCATTATGAATGTAGAACATTATAATAACCACTTGATTATATGTGACGTTATGTAATTCATTATGGATGTAGAACATTATAATAATCACTTGATAATATGTGACGTTATGTAATTCATTATAATTGTAGAACATTATAATAACCACTTGATTATATGTGACGTTATGTAATTCATTATGAATGTAGAACATTATAATAATCACTTGATTATATGTGACGTTATGTAATTCATTATGAATGTAGAACATTATAATAATCACATGATAATATGTGACGTTATGTAATTCATTATGAATGTAGAACATTATAATAACCACTTGATTATATGTGACGTTATGTAATTCATTATGAATGTAGAACATTATAATAACCACTTGATTATATGTGACGTTATGTAATTCATTATGAATGTAGAACATTATAATAACCACTTGATTATATGTGACGTTATGTAATTCATTATGAATGTAGAACATTATAATAATCACTTGATTATATGTGACGTTATGTAATTCATTATGAATGTAGAACATTATAATAATCACTTGATTATATGTGACGTTATGTAATTCATTATGAATGTAGAACATTATAATAACCACTTGATTATATGTGACGTTATGTAATTCATTATGAATGTAGAACATTATAATAATCACTTGATTATATGTGACGTTATGTAATTCATTATGAATGTAGAACATTATAATAATCACTTGATTATATGTGACGTTATGTAATTCATTATGAATGTAGAACATTATAATAATCACTTGATTATATGTGACGTTATGTAATTCATTATGAATGTAGAACATTATAATAATCACTTGATTATATGTGACGTTATGTAATTCATTATGAATGTAGAACATTATAATAACCACTTGATTATATGTGACGTTATGTAATTCATCATGAATGTAGAACATTATAATAATCACTTGATTATATGTGACGTTATGTAATTCATTATGAATGTAGAACATTATAATAATCACTTGATTATATGTGACGTTATGTAATTCATTATGAATGTAGAACATTATAATAACCACATGATTATATGTGACGTTATGTAATTCATTATGAATGTAGAACATTATAATAATCACTTGATAATATGTGACGTTACGTAATTCATTATGGATGTAGAACATTATAATAACCACTTGATTATATGTGACGTTATGTAATTCATTATGGATGTAGAACATTATAATAATCACTTGATAATATGTGACGTTATGTAATTCATTATGATTGTAGAACATTATAATAACCACTTGATTATATGTGACGTTATGTAATTCATTATGAATGTAGAACATTATAATAACCACTTGATTATATGTGACGTTATGTAATTCATTATGAATGTAGAACATTATAATAATAACTTGATTATATGTGACGTTATGTAATTCATTATGAATGTAGAACATTATAATAATCACTTGATTATATGTGACGTTATGTAATTCATTATGAATGTAGAACATTATAATAACCACTTGATTATATGTGACGTTATGTAATTCATTATGAATGTAGAACATTATAATAACCACTTGATTATATGTGACGTTATGTAATTCATTATGAATGTAGAACATTATAATAATAACTTGATTATATGTGACGTTATGTAATTCATTATGAATGTAGAACATTATAATAACAACTTGATTATATGTGACGTTATGTAATTCATTATGAATGTAGAACATTATAATAACCACTTGATTATATGTGACGTTATGTAATTCATTATGAATGTAGAACATTATAATAACCACTTGATTATATGTGACGTTATGTAATTCATTATGAATGTAGAACATTATAATAACCACTTGATAATATGTGACGTTATGTAATTCATTATGAATGTAGAACATTATAATAACCTCTTGATTATATGTGACGTTATGTAATTCATTATGAATGTAGAACATTATAATAACCACTTGATAATATGTGACGTTATGTAATTCATTATGAATGTAGAACATTATAATAACCACTTGATTATATGTGACGTTATGTAATTCATTATGAATGTAGAACATTATAATAACCACTTGATTATATGTGACGTTATGTAATTCATTATGAATGTAGAACATTATAATAACCACTTGATTATATGTGACGTTATGTAAATCATTATGAATGTAGAACATTATAATAACCACTTGATTATATGTGACGTTATGTAATTCATTATGAATGTAGAACATTATAATAACCACTTGATAATATGTGACGTTATGTAATTCATTATGAATGTAGAACATTATAATAACCACATGATTATATGTGACGTTATGTAATTCATTATGAATGTAGAACATTATAATAACCACTTGATAATATGTGACGTTATGTAATTCATTATGAATGTAGAACATTATAATAACCACTTGATTATATGTGACGTTATGTAATTCATTATGAATGTAGAACATTATAATAATCACTTGATTATATGTGACGTTATGTAATTCATTATGAATGTAGAACATTATAATAACCACTTGATTATATGTGACGTTATGTAATTCATTATGAATGTAGAACATTATAATAACCACTTGATTATATGTGACGTTATGTAATTCATTATGAATGTAGAACATTATAATAACCACTTGATTATATGTGACGTTATGTAATTCATTATGAATGTAGAACATTATAATAACCACTTGATTATATGTGACGTTATGTAATTCATTATGAATGTAGAACATTATAATAACCACTTGATTATATGTGACGTTATGTAATTCATTATGAATGTAGAACATTATAATAACCACTTGATTATATGTGACGTTATGTAATTCATTATGAATGTAGAACATTATAATAATAACTTGATTATATGTGACGTTATGTAATTCATTATGAATGTAGAACATTATAATAACCACTTGATTATATGTGACGTTATGTAATTCATTATGAATGTAGAACATTATAATAATAACTTGATTATATGTGACGTTATGTAATTCATTATGAATGTAGAACATTATAATAATAACTTGATTATATGTGACGTTATGTAATTCATTATGAATGTAAAACATTAAAATAACCACTTGATTATATGTGACGTTATGTAATTCATTATGAATGTAGAACATTATAATAACCACTTGATTATATGTGACGTTATGTAATTCATTATGAATGTAGAACATTATAATAACCTCTTGATTATATGTGACGTTATGTAATTCATTATGAATGTAGAACATTATAATAACCTCTTGATTATATGTGACGTTATGTAATTCATTATGAATGTAGAACATTATAATAACCACTTGATTATATGTGACGTTATGTAATTCATTATGAATGTAGAACATTATAATAACCTCTTGATTATATGTGACGTTATGTAATTCATTATGAATGTAGAACATTATAATAACCACTTGATTATATGTGACGTTATGTAATTCATTATGAATGTAGAACATTATAATAACCACTTGATTATATGTGACGTTATGTAATTCATTATGAATGTAGAACATTATAATAACCACTTGATTATATGTGACGTTATGTAATTCATTATGAATGTAGAACATTATAATAACCACTTGATTATATGTGACGTTATGTAATTCATTATGAATGTAGAACATTATAATAACCACTTGATTATATGTGACGTTATGTAATTCATTATGAATGTAGAACATTATAATAACCACTTGATAATATGTGACGTTATGTAATTCATTATGAATGTAGAACATTATAATAACCACATGATTATATGTGACGTTATGTAATTCATTATGAATGTAGAACATTATAATAACCACTTGATTATATGTGACGTTATGTAATTCATTATGAATGTAGAACATTATAATAACCACTTGATTATATGTGACGTTATGTAATTCATTATGAATGTAGAACATTATAATAATCACTTGATTATATGTGACGTTATGTAATTCATTATGAATGTAGAACATTATAATAACCACTTGATTATATGTGACGTTATGTAATTCATTATGAATGTAGAACATTATAATAACCACTTGATTATATGTGACGTTATGTAATTCATTATGAATGTAGAACATTATAATAACCACTTGATTATATGTAGCGACACTGGTGTTTGATAAGATGGTTATACTTTATTAACTGGTTTTGTTGTCATTGTTTTTCAATTTTACGTTAAATGATTTGACAGTTTAAGTCTATACAATCTAAATGAATCATTTCCTCACTACATAATGTCTTCTTCATCGTGTGTAGTCTCATTATTCATGTTTGAACTACTCATGTCGTGCTGATGTTTGGTGTATGTTTGATAATGATGAAATTAAATTGTGAGCTAGAGAAAGATCTAGAATCTGTCTCTTTTGTATTTCCTTTTTGGAGCCTTTCTTCCTCAAGTTTCTTGTATGTTATTGTGGTACTAATGTCAAGCACAGTATAATATAATGATACTGTGTTAAATATCACTGCCCTTTAGGCTACAGTATATGATGACTAACAATACTGAACGATGACACGTGTATTTCAGGGTTAATATAGCATGAATTATTAACTAATACGCCTATTTACACACTTGTTTAAGTACTTCACTTGAATCTATTGCATGAGGATATCTTTACAAACACACACAAGTTTTTTTTCTAGCAGTGATTTGCTTATTTGGCATCAATCTTTACTCAGTCAGAGAGATGCAAAATCTACACCTCTCACTCAGAGGCGATGGGAAAAGTTGAGTTGAGGTGTGGCTTAATTGAACAATATTAAGCCTAATGGGTCAGTCCACCCTTTGCCTAATGGGTCAGTCCTCTCTTTTGCCTAATGGGTCAGTCCTCCCTTTGCCTAATGGGTCAGTCCTCCCTTTGCCTAATGGGTTAGTCCTCCCTTTGCCTAATGGGTCAGTCATCCCTTTGCCTAATGGGTCAGTCCTCCCTTTGCCTAATGGGTCAGTCCTCCCTTTGCCTAATGGGTCAGTCCTCCCTTTGCCTAATGGATCAGTCCTTCCTTTGCCTAATGGGTCAGTCCTTCCTTTGCCTAATGGGTCAGTCCACCCTTTGAACAAACACACACCATTCTCTAAATGACTTCACGTTTTGTTATTAAGTTCATGCAGTTTTATGTTCTCAAAAAAATTGAAAGTTGCGTGATGTTTCCACCTACCTGTACTCTTGTCGATCAACCCAAACATTTTTTAAGTGCATATTTGGGTTATTCAGGTCTAGTTAGATTCAGCACCTTCTAGCTATTGTCATAATGTCATAGCAGCTTAAAAACAGGTGACAGCGCAAGAGAACACACCCTGTACAAGCTGTAGGCCTACTTGCTGGGTCAACCAGGCTTCTTACGTAGACAATGTGTATGAATAAAACCACAAATGTTGTCGTATTCCACATTAAAACAAATCTAGCCTACTTTCAAATTACACACTTGAAATTGTCAGTCAATGTCAGTTGATCTGCTGCACCACATTCACACACAAGGCACGTCAGTCATGTCACTCACGTCACTAACATCACTCACAGCTGCTGAGCTAACAATCCTCTCCTTCTAACTGTGTCTGTATGGTGTCTGTGTGGCTACTAGAATTCTTCAAAGACTTACAAATCATTAACTCTTTATTTGCACACTCAAGGATTAGTATACAGTTACAGCACTTAGACTTTATGTTTAATAGCATAACCTTGAGGTGGATCCTGAAGGGGACTTGAATAGGAGAACCAGTAAGACGGGTGGTAAGATCTGTCTACCTACATGTACGTATTACCTCAATTACCTTGACTTACCTGTGCCCCCGCACATTGACTCTGAACCGGTACCCCCTGTATATAGCCCCGCTATTGTTATTTTACTGCTGCTCTTTAATTATTTGTTATTCTTATCTCTTACTGTTTTGGGGGTATTTTCTTAAAACTGCATTTTTGGTTAAGAGCTCGTAAGTAAGCATTTCGCTGTAAGGTCAAATCAAATACCTGTTGTATTCGGTGCATGTGACAAATACAATTGGATTTGATTACATTTTTTAAGCTCTGTGTACTTTTCCTCCAAGACAGGACACCATTGTAGTTGAATGTGCTCGGAACCACAAAAGCCTTACCTCTCGTGATAACATTTAACAGGTGTAGCCTGTGTCTCGCAAGCCCAATGATATGTTATTAGACCTACACCGCCCGCCACTCTCTCACTCAAGAGTAAACACATGTAATACGGTTGTGTGCGTCAAGGGGCCACCATCTCTGGGGAAATGCTACCTTAGTTATGGGAGTTTAGGCGAGAGAGTAAAGAGAGGTACTGCTAGAACAGTGCCATGAGTTAATCCTTACAAATCCTTTAGAGGATGTCAGACAGGTGTGGAAAAGGAAGAGAGAGAGAGAGAGAGAGAGAGAGAGAGAGAGAAAGAGGCAGAGAGAGGGAGAGCAAGAGAGGCAGAGAGACAGAGAGAGAGAGAGAGAGAGAGAGAGAGCAAGAAAGGCAGAGAGAGAGACAGAGAGCAAGAGAGGTAGAGAGAGAGAGAGAGAGAGAGAGAGAGAGAGAGAGAAAGAGAATTAAATGCATACCTGAACCTGGTCGGCACACCTGTCTGGCTGGTTGGATTGGCTGAGGGAGGGAGGAAGGAACCAACTGTAAAGTCTGCAGTTACTCCATCATGATGACAACAACCTCAGTCTAACTCTGGATACCTGTTGAGAGCAGTGAGGAAAAGACAGAACGAGAGAAAAGGGGAAAAGTGTGTAACAAGGAACAACAAGATAGAGGAGGGGGAGACTGACAGAAGACAGGACACTGGACATTATCCACTTGGAAGTCTCAAGGACTACAGAACAGGTACTAGGTCCATCTCAAAATGATAAAGTCCTAGCTAATAAGCAAGCCTTTTGCATATATTTTCATGTGGGCCAGTGCATTGTGTGTGTGTGTTTCTCCAATACTAGCCTATTGTACACCTGTCACATGATGGATCATAAGTGGGTTTGCCAGTGGTGCTTAGTTTGTAGAATTGCTACACTTCATCAGACTTGGTATGATAGTATTATATTGGAGCTAGCTCATTTCCATTCTCTAAATATACACCAGGAGGAGCCATGTGAATCTGTGAAGAAAGCCTAAGCATATGTAAATGTGGGGAAAGTCTCAGGTGGAGACCCAAACTTAGTCCTGAAAAATGTAGAAGTACTGAGACTAGGAAGACGTAGCTACTTTGCATGTGTCTCCTTCAATATCTAACTACATTAGGCCTCAACATAGATGTCACTTAAATATCTAGTTAACAATAGCTAGCAGTAGAGTAAACTCAAAAACACAGACTATTTCCCTAGTACTATTCCACAGTAGGCCTAGCTCCTTCTAGCCAGCTAGCTACTTCTCCCGTAGGTAGCTAACTACAGTATATAGGCAGGGCTCCGAAATGAAGGGTGTCCTGTTGTCCCAGTGATGATAAAATGTCTGGAATGTCTGGGAAGATTCAAACAGACTCTGGGACAGTTCTGGGAGGATAGTTCCACATTCATACAACTACTGCACATACAAAACACGTAATAATAATACGCTGTTAAAGCTAATGCAAGAGATTAGAACGTTTAGCTTAAAATGTTAATGAGCTATTATTTCTGCACATTTTAAGCGCAGCAATGCGCACTAAACAGTAGGTTATGTGTCAATGTTCCAAATGCAATTCATGGGACCACTCTGTTCTAAAGAGCTACATTCAGGCTACACAGAATAGATGTACATACGCTAGTATTCCAATGTTGACCTTTTTACAGGCCATTTTTTTATGTGAATTTCTGGCTCAGCCCCATTTATCTACTTCAGTAGCAAATTAAATGACTGTGAATGACATAGGTTCTCAAGTAGACCCATGTTGGCATATCAAAACTTTAAACAAAATATGTAGACTATTTTAATTTTGGATGGTTCATCTTCATTTTGGGGCGATTTAAATTGCACTTCGGAACGATTTTGGGATGGTGATAAAAACGGTTAGTCTATTGGATAACTATGTCAACTCCACTCTTGCTGTGAAAAAAAAAGGACTTCCGACTTCAGTGCTTTCAAATGAGTTCCGACATTGAGCGCGGCCTCCTGTGGTCGGAAAAAAACAAATAATAATAAATAAATAAATAAAAGATGTGCCTCTTGGGCCCCTTTATAGGCTTGGTCCCAGCCCCTAACTCACAATTGATCAGTCACAATAATTTAGTATGCAGTTTATTTGAATGTTAATAATCATTTACCCAATCAAGGCAGGGCCAGCCCCCTACCTCTTCTCCTCCCCCATCTGATAATTATCAGAGCGGCAGCAGACAGCAGCAGGCTGTCTACACTCACTGAGAGCTCCTGAGTCTTCCTGTGGTTGGCGGTTGCAGTAAAAAAGTACTAATTATATACTACATACATACTGACTAATTATATATTATATAATATATAACCCTTGAACTCAACTCTGGATCTCAAAGCCAGTTCCACTGCATTTGTTCATTGATCCCCTCTAATTTACTGATTGTGGCTGTATCCGGCACCGACAGAGATGGCCGCCTCGCTTCACGTTCCTAGGAAACTATGCAGTACTTCGTTTTTTTATGTATTATTTCTTACACTGTTACCCCAGGAAATCTTAAGTTTTATTACATACAGCCGGGAGGAACTATTGGATATAAGAGCAACATCAACTTACCAACATTACCACCAGGAATACGACTTTCCCGAAGAGGATCCTCTGTTTGGTCCACCTCCCAGGACAATGGGCCGCAGAAGGGGCAGACGGAGCGGTCTTCTGGTCAGGCTCCGTAGACAGACACATCGCCCACCGATCCCGAGTATACTACTCGCCAATGTCCAGACTCTTGACAACAAGGTAGACGAAATCCGAGCAAGGGTTACCTTCCAGAGAGACATCAGAGATTGTAACATTCTCTGTTTCACGGAAACGTGGCTCACTAAGGATATGTTGTCAGAGTCGATACAGCCACCTGGTTTCTTCATGCAGCGCGCAGACAGAAACAAACATCTCTCTGGTAAGAGGACGAAGGGGGTGTATGCCTTATGATTAACGAGTCGTGGTGTCATCATAACAACATACAGGAACTCAAGTCCTTTTGTTCACCTGACCTAGAATTCCTTACAATCAAAAATGCCGACCGCATTATCTACCAAGAGAATTCTCTTCAAGTATAATCACAGTCGTGTATATCCCCGCAGACACCTTGACGGCCCTGAAAGAACTTCAATGGACTCTATGTAAACTGGAAACCACATATCCTGAGGCTGCATTTATTGTAGCTGGGATTGTAATAAGGCTAATCTGAAAACAATGAATAAGCGACCCGGGCTGGCAAATTTCTGGATCATTGTTACTCTAACTTCCGCGACGCAAGCAAAGCCCTCCCTCGCCCTCCTTTCAGAAAATCTGACCACGACTCCATTTTTGTTGCTCCCAGCTAGGTCTGCTTAGGTCTGTTCAACGCTGGTCAGACCAATCTGATTCCACACTTCAAGATTGCTTCGATCACGTGGACTGGGATATGTTCCGGATAGCGTCGGACAATAACATTGATGTAATTGCTGATTCGGTGAGCGAGTTTATTAGCAAGTGCATCGGTGACGTTGTACCCACAGCGACTATTAAAAGCTTCCCCAACCAGAAACCGTGGATTTATTGCAGCATTCGCGCAAAACTGAAAGTGCAAACTACTGCTTTTAATCAGGGCAAGGTGACTGAAAACATGACCAAATACAAACAGTGTAGCTACTCCCTCGACAAGGCAATCAAACAAGCTAAGCGTCAGTATAGAGACAAAGTAGAGTCACAATTCAACGGCTCAGACACGAGAGGTATGTGGCAGGGTCTACAGTCAATCACGGACTACAAAAAGAAAACCAGCCACGTCGCGGACCTCAATGTCTTGCTCCCAGGCAAACTAAATAACTTCTTTGCTCGCTTTGATGACAATACAGTGCCACCGACACGGCTTGCTTCCAAAACCTGTGGGCTCTCCTTCACAGCAGCCAACGTGAGTAAAACATTAGTAAAACGTAGTCGAGAAGGTGGAAAGTTTTAAGTTCCTCGGCGTACACATCACAGACAAACTGAAATGGTCAACCCACATAGACAGTGTGGTGAAGAAGGCGCAACAGCGCCTCTTCAACCGCAGGAGGCTGAAGAAATTTGACTTGGTATGGCAACTGCTTGCCCACAACCGTAAGGCTCTCCAGAGGGTAGTGAGGTCTGCACAACGCATCACCGGGGGCAAACTACCTCCAGGACACCTACACCACCTCTCACAGGATGGCCAAAAAGATCATCAAGGACAACAACCACCCGAGCCACTGCCTGTTCACCCCGCTATCATCCAGAAGGCGAGGTCAGGACAGGTGCATCAAAGCTGGGACTGAGAGACTGAAAAACAGCTTCTATCTCAAGGCCATCAGACTGTTAAACAGCCATCACTAACAATGAGTGGCTGCTGCCAACATACTGATTCAAATCTCAAACCACTTTAATAATAACAAATTGGATGTAGTAAATGTATCACTAGTCACTTTAAACAATGGCACTTTATATAATGTTTACATATCCTACATTACTCATCTCATATGTATATACTGTACTCTATATCATCTACTGCATCTTGCTTATGCCGTTCGGCCATCGCTCATCCATATATTTATATGTACATATTCTTATTCATTCCTTTACACTTGTGTGTAAAAGGTAGATGTTGTGAAATTGTTAGATTTCTTGTTAGATATTACTGCATGGTTGGAACTAGAAGCACAAGGATTTCGCTACACTCGCATTAACATCTGCTAACCATGTGTATGTGACCAATAACATTTGATTTGATTTAGACCTGGGACACCAGGTCGGCGCAATTAATTATTTAGTTGAACAGAAAACCAGCAGGCTCCGGGCCTCGAAGGGTAAGAGCTAAGTACCCCTGATATGTAATATTAAAATAAATAATAGATACATAATATATTTCCTTTATTATTATATATATATATTTTAAGTAAATCATTTTTTTTGCTCTCTCTTGGGTCTGCCACAGCCTGGGCCCACCACGGGCCTGGGACCCCCAGGGGCTTCTGCCCTGGTAATCTCCTGCATTAATCTGGCCCTGGTCCCTTGTGTGTTGGCCTATATAGGAGCCTACCACATTTTGAGTTCTATCAACTTTAAGTCCTGTGTGACTGTGAGTCTTGTCCCACAAAATACGTGTCTTTGATAGCCAGCTCTGTACATTTATCTGCATCCAATAGATGATGGAAATGGAAGTATTATGTCATTGATTTCACGTTGCCTAGTCACCTGATAGTTGATGAGAAGTAGTACTCAAGGTACAGCTGCATGATAAGAGAGATGGCAAGTGCCTGTGGATTTTCCTGTAAGAGAACATTAGTATGAGATAACACAGTGAAGGAAGTGAAGAAGTGCATTCTATTTAAACCAGTATGGCTTTGGGTGACCAAAGCCAATCATGTCATTCATGTCATGCATTTTATCAACAAATTCAAACACTACTAACTTATAAAACAAAAGGCTGATTTGTCCCCAATTTTGATCAAATATGTCGCTTGCGGTCACGTTGCGCTTATGAAAATATATATAATATCGTAAGGATGTGGTAGCCTAAACCTACTGGTGATGTTAAACATGTGTTCTTCAATCATTTTTAAGATCTGACATGCCATGCAGCCCAGTGCAGTGCAAGACATGTCATAGGCCAATGGTTAACCAATCATATTTTTCAAATCCTGAAAGGCAAAATTCCAGGTAACCTTGGAGAGGAAAGTTATGCCTTACAAGTTTGCTTCTGAGGAAGAGCTGCAAAAGTAAGTAAGTAGCTGTATTAGGTGGAAATATAGAAGGTCATTTCGTCCAACTTCATTCAAAATATAGATGTTTTTCTTGAGACAATATGCGTGGGCATAGGCAGATGTTGCAATTGGAGGATACATTTGGGCATATTCTATAATGAGATTCAATAGACTACATCTGTCCGTACAAACGTTGAGAAATGATGACGGAATTTAAATTTGTATTGCTCTCTTCCACCTTAAACCCCATGAGCTCTCTCTCTCTCTCTCTCTGTGTGTGTGTGTGTGTGTGTGTGTGTGTGTGTGTGTGTGTGTGTGTGTGTGTGTGTGTGTGTGTGTGTGTGTGTGTGTGTGTGTGTGTGCGTGCATATGGATATTTTACATGTGGCCACCCTAGTATGGCTACTGACATTAACCATAAACAAATGAAAGATAATAATAAGTACTAAGAACATGATATACCCTGGGTGGTCATGACATAGGCTGGGTGGTCATGACTTAGGCTGGGTGGTCATGACATAGGCTGGGTGGTTTTGACATAGCATGTGTGGTAATGACATTGTCTAGGTAGTGATTTGTGAAAGTAACATTGTGTGAGCCCCAAATAGCAGTTTAGGTTACAGAGTGCAAACGAGTAAGTGAGGATTACTAGCAGTCTTATTTTGTGTTTTAAACATATTGCCTAGTTATAGTGCATGTTTAAAGATGTTTCCTGTCAGGCAGAGGCTGTGGCCTAACAACAGCCTGAAGGCCTATTGATCCTTGTTTTCTCCAACCAGATAGTCCAAACAGGTAGTTTTTACCATGTTGCCATAGGCGACAGTATCAGCGCTGGTTGAGGTCTCCTCTGTGCTGCCGGTCCTACTTCATTCCACCCCCTGTCTGATGTGACAGATACAGGCCTACTGTGTGTAACGCGGGTAAACATCAGTCAGAGTGCACAGACCACATTCTTCTACATTATCTCACAGGCAGCCATGCTTGACTGAGACAAATGTTCCTCTGTGGAGGACACAGTCTCTCTCTGTGTGTGTGTGTGTGTGTGTGTGTGTGTGTGTGTGTGTGTGTGTGTGTGTGTGTGTGTGTGTGTGTGTGTGTGTGTGTGTGTGTGTGTGTGTGTGTGTGTGTGTGTGTGTGTGTGTGTGTGTGTGTGTGTGTGTGTTGTGTGCTGACAGACATTACCTAAACAAAAGGGACATTTACACACACTCTCAATCCACCTAATACCTGGGAGCTCCTGTCCCCTAGCTGCAGAGATCCAGATAAGTAGCCCTACCAGCCAGCCCTAGTGTCTCACCGGCCCCAGCCTCAGCCCCAGCCTCAGCCCCAGCCCCAGCCTCCAGCCCCAGCCCCAGCCCTATCCTAAAGCCCCAGCACCAGCCAGGCTCCCTCTGGGCTGGGCAGATTCCGCTCAACAAACTTTTTAATGACACCTAACACTTGCGTTCTGTTGCCCCCTAGCTGCAGAGCTCCAGACCAGTAGCCCTACCAGCCAGCCCTACCGTCTCCCCAGCAGAGGTCCAGACCAGTAGCCCTATCAGCCAGCCCTACCGTCTCCCCAGCAGAGGTCCAGACCAGTAGCCCTACCAGCCAGCCCTACCGTCTCCCCAGCAGAGGTCCAGACCAGTAGCCCTACCAGCCAGCCCTACCGTCTCCCCAGCAGAGCTCCAGACCAGTAGCCCTACCAGCCAGCCCTACCGTCTCCCCTGCAGAGCTCCAGACCAGTAGCCCTACCATCCAGCCCTACCGTCTCCCCTGCAGAGCTCCAGACCAGTAGCCCTACCAGCCAGCCCTACCGTCTCCCCTGCAGAGCTCCAGACCAGTAGCCCTACCAGCCAGCCCTACCGTCTCCCCTGCAGAGCTCCAGACCAGTAGCCCTACCAGCCAGCCCTACCGTCTCCCCTGCAGAGCTCCAGACCAGTAGCCCTACCAGCCAGCCCTACCGTCTCCCCTGCAGAGCTCCAGACCAGTAGCCCTACCAGCCAGCCCTACCGTCTCCCCTGCAGAGCTCCAGACCAGTAGCCCTACCAGCCAGCCCTACCGTCTCCTCTGCAGAGCTCCAGACCAGTAGCCCTACCAGCCAGCCCTACCGTCTCCTCTGCAGAGCTCCAGACCAGTAGCCCTACCAGCCAGCCCTACCGTCTCCCCAGCAGAGGTCCAGACCAGTAGCCCTACCAGCCAGCCTTACCATCTCCCCTGCAGAGCTCCAGACCACTAGCTCTACCATTTTCCCCAGAATGGCTCTCTCCGGGTCGGGTGGCTTCCTCTCTGAGGATCAGTTCATCTGTTCTATCTGCCTGGATGTGTTCACCAACCCAGTCTCCACACCCTGTGGTCACAGCTACTGTCTGGACTGCATCTCCACCTACTGGGATGGTATGTATTGTGGCTTTGTATATACTGTACACTACCTGAAATATAAATGTACATTTGTTTGTATGTTTACATAGGCCTATATACTGTATATTACCTGAAACATAAATGTTCATGGGCCTATAGACCCTACACAACTTGAAATATAAATGTACATAGAGAGAGAGAGAGAAATTAGTTTGTATGTTTACATAGGCCTATTTACTATACACAACTTGAAATGTAAATGTACATAGGTCTATATACTGTATATTACCTGAAATATAAATGTACATAGGTCTATATACTGTACACTACCTGAAATATAAATGTTTACTTAGGCCTATATACTGTAGACTACCTGAAATTGAAATGTACATTTGTTTGTATGTACATGAGACCAATACATGCAACAACTTACATCCATGCAATCTTATTGGTTGTTTCCTATTAGTAGGCCTTTTTCATCACATCCCCATTCAGAGATCAATTGTATTCCACCTTGTGAATGAATGAAATGAACTGTAACTTGTTGTTGAAGGAGGAGGAGGGAAGACGTGTGTGTGCCCGCTGTGTAAGGAGAGCTTCAGGAAGAGGCCGGAACTTCACATCAACCGCACCCTGAAGGAGATCACCGAGCAGTTTAAGAAGATGGCGGACGGATTGGACCGGGGGGCCATGGTGTTTGAAGGAGGGATTGAGAGTCAAGGTTGGGGTGGCGGTGGAAATGAGGGGGTGTCATACGGGGTTGAGCGTCCTCCGGTCCCTCCAAGACCCCCAGGGATGGGTGTGATGCCTGGGGATTTGTTGTTGGAGATGAAGACCAGGTTCCAACGACCTTCGAACTCCAGAACCCCTCCGCCCGTCCTCCACCCCCACCCGCCCTCACCCTTCTCCTCCAACACCACCGCCCTCTCGCCCCCCGCCCCTCCTGTTGTCCCACGCAGATACACCCTGAGCGGGCCGGCTGATTCCTCCACCGACGCGCCTCTCTGTCCTGAACACCAGAGGGGGCTGGAGTTCTTCTGCCGGACAGACCAGACGTGTGGGTGTGCCGTGTGCATGGAGGGAGAGCACCATGGACACCAGGTTATACCAGCCAAGAGAGAGTGGCTCATTAAGAAGGTAGGGAGAGGGACAGAGGTGGAGGAGCAGAGGTGTGTGAACTAATTCTGATGGAGATGTAGGGTACTCCAATTGCAATGCTAATACTGTAGAAATGAAAACATACTGTATTAACCAAAGCTATATAGTCAGTTTAATCAACTCTACACAAAAGAGACTGGGTGTTTGAAACATATTTAAATTGTGTTAATCACATGCTTCGAGGTAGAGGTAGATATGTACATACTAGGAATAAGGAATAAGTACATTGCATTATGTTGACTCAGGTCTGTTTCTGTATGCAGTCTCAGTTGGAAATCACAGAGGCAGAGCTGAGGGACATGATCACACAGAGAGAAAAGAAGGTGGAGGACATCAGGACATCACTGGAGAACATACAGGTGGGTGTCTGGAACACACACACACAGACACACACACACACACACACACACAGTACACACACACACACACACACACACACACACACACACACACACACACACACACACACACACACACACACACACACACACACACACACACACACACACACACACACACACACACACAGACACACACACACAGTACACACACACACACTCTCCCTGCCCCTCATCCTCCCTCTCTCTCCCTCCCCTCTTTGTCTTTCAACCCTCTCTCCCTGCCCCTCATCATCCCTCTCTCTCCCTCTCTCTCTCCCTCCCCTCTTTGTCTTTTCATCCTCTCTCCCTGCCCCTCATCATCCCTCTCTCTCTCTCTCTCCCTCTCTCTCCCTCTCTCTCTCCCTCTCTCTCTCCCTCTCTCTCTCTCTCTCTCTCCCTCTCTCTCTCTCTCCCTCTCTCTCCCTCTTTACCTCTCTCTCTCTCTCTCCCTCCCCAGGTGTGTGCGGAGCATGAGACAGCAGGCAGCATGCATATGTTCTCTGCCCTGGTGAGGTCTGTGGAGAGGAGCCAGGCAGAGTTGTTGGAGGTGATAGAGATGTCACAGCGGGCTGCACAGCACCGAGGACAGACCCTCATCAGAGACCTAGAGCAGGTGTCATTTTATTCATTCATTTTATTTGAGTGAATGGTTTATTTCAGAGAGAATGGTTTATTTCATCAAGAGGACAATCATATCAATAGCAGAGAAGGCGGAGTTGACACAATATTATTAAAACTTAAATCACACGAAATGTGATGCATTGTACTAGATATGGCTAAACAGCTCATTTGCATCTTCAGTAGGTGATCAATAAAATAAATTCATACTGCTATCTTTTTAAGCTACTGATATTGCTGATTGTTGTCTTTGTGACTGTGTTGCTGCAATGGTTGACAAACCAATTCCCTCTGGGATTATTCATAATAAAGTATTTATTGTATTTTCTTTCCTATCATAGGAGATCTCTGAGCTGAGGAAGAGAAGCGCTACCCTCACCCAGCTAGCTCAGTCTGACGACTACGTACTTTTCTTCAAGGTTAGAGACTCTTTCTGTTCATCACATCTTTTTGTCTTTATTCATCCTTTTCAACAATTTCTACCTTTTTTGAAACCGTTTTTTCCTTTAGTTACCTTAGTTACAAGGTAAGAGGTACTTTTCCTTTCCATTCTCTTCATTTAAAATTATCTTGCCTCTTGTTTTTTCTAATTCATTTATTCCTCCATTCTCTTTATTCCTCTTCTCAGACATTCTCCACCCCGCCTCAGACCAGGGATTGGTCGGATGCTGTTGTGACCTCTGACCTCACCTCAGGGGCGGTGCTTCTGACTGTCAATCAAATGGTGGAGCGGTTTCGGGAGGAGCTCAAGAGACTGCCGGAGATCTGTGAGTTATGGCTGACCGTTGTAGAACTCCTATACATTCTATGAGTACTATCAGTTTCAAAGTGGGCAAAACTGGTTGAAATTACGTCAAGATTTTACCACTTTTGCTCGCTGGGTTGTTGCAAGTGACAGACAGTGTTGAGACGGTCTAACTTTACTTTATGAGCACTACTACAATACTATAGTGTTGAGACGGTCTAATTTTACTTTATGAGCACTACTAGGCTACAATACTGTAGTGTTGAGACGGTCTAATTTTACTTTATGAGCACTACTTGGCTACAATATTGTAGTGTTGTGACTGTCTAACTTACCTTCATGAACACTAATAGGCTACAATACTGTAGTGTTGAGACGGTCTAACTTTACTTTATGAACACGACTAGGCTACAATACAATATGTGGAGGATGATGTAGACCATCGATACTCAACTGGTGGGTCGTGACCCAAATTTAGGTCGCAAGCGGTTTTGAATGGGTTGTTTGTGTGTCAGTAAAATAAATAAAACATTTAATAAAAAAATACTCCAGTCTGAACTTAAACAACTTAAACCAGGTAGAGAGTGTGAATAAATGATAATGAACTTCCATTTTTATATAATTTAATCTCTGAACAATTAGTCTTCAATCACAGTATTTTCAATATAAAGCTATTAGCAGCACTATTTTGGTTGATTTTATTGTCTCAAACCGGTGAGTTTATTAACAATCTTCATCAAGAACATGGGGCAAAATGTATTTATTGACAATGAAAGAGGTGGGAATATTGTTCCCTTGTCATATAATTGCTATATTTAAAATCAATACAGAATTAAAAATAGTTTTTCAGATTATATTTTGCAGATTATTTTTCCCATTGCAAATATTGTGTTGTGACTGAGACAACCTAGTTAATTTAGGGTCCCAAGGCAAAACCAGTTGAGAACCTATAGACCCATACACTGCATTGTCTTTTGTTGGCCAGGTCTGCGTCCTCAACCTCAAACAGACCAATCCGTGGGGAGATATATTCCAAGTAAGGTCTACACGCTCAAAGTACCATCCCATCTGTATCTTTTAATGTTAATTATGATCTAATATGTGTCTGATATTGATTAATGCATTCTCTTATGTTTGGCCAGGGTTGCGTCCTCAACCTCAACCAGACCAATCTGTGGGAAGATGTAGTCCAAGTATGATTTTCATTCATGCCTGTGTCACACTCAAAGTCCCAGCTCCTCCCATTCCGTGTGTCTAATAATCTATACGGTATTGATTTGATGTATTCTCTTTTGTTTGGCCAGGTTTGCTTTCTCAACCAAACCATGCTGTCGGAAGAAATAGTCCAAGTAAATCCAAGATAACATTCATGTCTCTGTCACACTCACAGACCCAACATATGTCTAATAATTCATGCAGTAATTGATTTCCTGTATTCTAATTTGTTTGGCCAGATTTACCTTCTCAACCAGACCAGTCCCTGGGAAGAAGTAGTCCAAGTAAGATTTAAATTAATTCACGGCTGCTTCTGTCACACTCATCCCTTTCCATTTGTTTGTAATAATAACACTGTATTTGATTACATGATATTGTTTTGCCAGGTTTGCGTTCTCCACCTCCACCAGAACACTCTGTAGGAAGAGATTGTCCAGGTTTGCATTCTCCACCTCCAACAGAACACTCTGTAGGAAGAGATAGTCCAGGTTTGCGTTCTCCACCTCCACCAGAACACTCTGTAGGAAGAGATTGTCCAGGTTTGCATTCTCCACCTCCAACAGAACACTCTGTAGGAAGAGATAGTCCAGGTTTGCGTTCTCCACCTCCAACAGAACACTCTGTAGGAAGAGATAGTCCAGGTTTGCATTCTCCACCTCCAACAGAACACTCTGTGGGAAGAGATAGTCCAAGTTTGCATTCTCCACCTCCACCAGAACACTCTGTAGGAAGTCCAGGTTTGCGTTCTCCACCTCCACCAGAACACTCTGTAGGAAGTCCAGGTTTGGATCTGTTCCTGTTTCTTTCACACGCACAGGCCCATTCCATATGTGTCAGTTACCAATGATACATAAAGTGTCTAATTAAGGTATAATGACCGAGATGGTGGTGTTTGGAGGATAAATTGGTACAATGTTGTTAGGCCCGAGACGAATATATCCTCCAAACACCGGCTTCGAGGGCATCGTCACTTTTGTACAACGGTTACTAACATATTCAAATAACGATTGACATATTTTCATTAAAAGCTTGACTTGATTAATATATTCAAACTATTTCATCCTTCCACAAGATATAAGCCGACACAGATCTAGGGTTGCTACCCAAGCCGGCTGGTCGTTCATTTTATTAGTTCGGTTACCATGCGATTTTAACCAATCAGCATTTAGGATTAGACCCACCCGTTGTTTAATTACATGTATTCTCTTTTGTTTGGCCAGATTGGCTTTCTCAACCTCAACCAGACCAGTCAGTGGGAAGAAATCCAAAACCAAGTAAGGCTTTGATTAATTTATTAACTCAAAGTCCCAGTCATGTGATAATACATACAGTATTTGATCAGGGGTTAGATGGTTTAACATCTCTCTCTCTCTCTCCTTCTCTCTCTCTCTCTCTCTCTCTCTCTCTCTCTCTCTCTCTCGCTCTCTCTCTCCAGAGGTGAGGAGAGTGCAGGAATATGCAGGTATGTACTTCCTTCTTCCTGTATCATGTTTTCTGTGTTCATGTGTCAAGCACATTCCTGCTAGTTATAGACACAAAACTGCTGATTGAACTCTTGATTGGTGATTGATGACTTTTTCTCCCTCTTTCTCTATGCCTCTGTTCTCTCTTTCTCTCCCCCACTCATTCTCTCCCTCTGTATGTCTCTCTCTCTGCCCCCCCCCCCTCCCCTTCTACCTCTCCCCTCCTCTCCCTCTCAGTGGACATCACCCTGGACCCCCTCACCGCCCACCCACGCCTGCTCATTTCCGATGACGGCAAGCAGGTGCGCTGCTGGGACCGCTACCAGCCCGTGGCGGACGGCCCCGAGCGCTTTGACCGTGTGGTCTGCGTCCTCGGGCGCCAGGCCTTCTCTTCGGGACGCCATTACTGGGAGGTGAGAACAGAAGCAGGGCTAGTTTCATTCCAACAGCCATCAGGCTGAAGAACAGTGGCTCATAATGGGGCCTGATAGATGACGGGACTGTATGCCAGGGATGATGTGAATATACATGTGCTCACCATCCAGTGTTGTTGTATTGCATGATGTTGTATTGTAGTGTATTGATTATGACTTTGGGTGATTTGTATTCGTAGGTGGAGGTGGGTGGGAAGACGGACTGGGACCTGGGCGTGGCTAGCCACTCCATCAACAGGAAAGGGAAGATCATAGTAAGCCCCGCCCACGGCTACTGGTTCCTGAGTCTCCGGGATAAGAACGACTACGCGTTCCGAACGGAACCGTCGACAGCGCTGGGCCTCAACCACAAACCCAACCGTATAGGGATCTACGTAGACTGTGATAAGGGACAGGTGTCGTTCTATAACGTGGACGCTAAGATACTCATCTATACATTCACCGACAGCTTCTCGGATGTCATTCATCCCTTCTTCAGCCCTTGCACCAATAAGTCTGGCAGGAACGAGGCGCCGCTCATCATTTGTCCTGTCTCGATGCCTCTGGTGGACTGAGATGGGTTTTCGTTTTTGTGTTCATTCCTAAAGGTAGTTTCCTTCAGGCTGTCCTTGTTCAATGTTCTTCACTGAGCCAATAGGACGGGACTGGATAGGGCAAAGCAATATGGGGGAAGCTATAGCTGATGCGCCCAATATACCCAGATGTCTCATGTCAACATAGGGAAGGGAACAAGGCCAGAAGAGAGGGAACAATTTTCTGCAATGAAATACAGTCCCTTAGAACCATTCATAATGACCTCCTGTGTTCTATGGAGCTGACCAATGGATAATCTGGATACTGAGTCTGGATTGGACTGATCATTTTGACCAATACAACCGACTACAGTCCATCAGTCTGAGAATGAAGGATTTCACCATCTGTCCTTATCACAGGATGGATTCATCTGTCTATATAGGGTCATATGTGTCTCACATGGCTCCCTATTCACATATAGTCTGCTTCTTTGACCAGAGCCCCCATGGGCCCTATGTATTGCATTACTATAGGGAATAGTGTGTTATTTGTGACATAACCACAGTCATTACAAATAAAACATATTACTTGTACATTACAATCCAGTTTTTGAAGAATGTCCACAATAAACCAAATGTAAACTATGTGGACTGGGAGCCACTGAGTAAGACCCAGAGACAAACACAAAGACAAAGAATCCTTCATGAGCCAGTCAATTTAGTCATCGTATTCTACACAGAGTGGACAAAACATGGATTGCGTATGTGTGCCATTCAGAGGGTGAATGGGCAAGACTAAAGATTTAAGTGCCTTTGAAAGGGGTATGGTAGTAGGTGCCCGGCTCACCGGTTTGTCTCAAGAACTGCAACGCTGCTGGGTTTTTCACGCTCAACATATTGGATAGCCTGGGGTGAATGAGACTGAATACTTTTTGGAAAACTATATTAGTGACAGAATATATTTGAATCATGTTGTGATAGGAGTTCAATTGGAGGCTAATCTAATAAATCATTGCATGAATTTTTCTAAAATAACCCTGACCTTGAGTTGTCCATCTTCTTGAACTTTCTAGTACAGTATTGTATAGGCTATTATATTATATTATACCCTGTTAGAGCCTATTAAATTAGCATATTCAATAAGGCTACAAATAAAATATTTATCCAATTGATAGCCTGCATTTCATTAAATCTGAAAGCAGGTATAGGGCCAATACCACAACTATCTAATAGGCAGAATAATTACAGTGTAAACGTGATGTTTACATGAGGAGTGTTGAAAAACCTCCCTCCCCGCGATGCCTGCATCCGCCAATGACTGCAGCTATAGGTCACCGAGAAAGCGACGTGCCAGGTATGGCTGTTGTAGACTGCGTCTGTCCGGAGGAGGAGAGCTGGAGAGGAGACTGAGTAGAGCCTCGGTAATAAGAGATCAGACAAACACAGCAAGCAGCATGCCGTTTGGGATGGTAACGCTTTCCACTGTCCGATACCATCATCACTAAGCACTGAACAAAATCTCCAAAGCGGTAAGTGCTTCGATAGGTTTTTTAATCACGTTAAACATTTTCATAAACGCTTTCTTGCACCTGGGGGGAATCCAGTTCGGAGGTTCATATCGTATTGCATCTAACTGGGCGTAGGCTAGGCTATCTGCCGATCTGCCCGTCTGTCTGTCTGTCTCTCTCTCAGGTTGAATATATTCGATTTGATTTATGTCACAATGACAATATAACGAATATGTTGTTGTTGTCCAAATCTATTCGTTGCAGTTTTGCCCATCCGTTGAAACGACAGCAAATGCAACTAATGGGCATGCAGTGTGTGTGATCGTCAACATGGAAATTGTAACATTAGAATAAAAACACTGGTGGGCTATGTGATTGAAAAGAACAGCATTGAATTGGCTATATATTCAATAAACAACTAAAGCAGACTAAGGAACACCTATTCGCAAGTATTTTGTAATTAGGCTAAAACCGGTCAAAAATGTCCCGGGCGGCGCACGTATCGATGTCCCTCCCTGTTGATGCGGTGGTGGCGGCTCGGGGCTGGGTCGTTCCCAACAGTGCCGCATTTGCACGTAGAACAGTGACAGTGTCAAATAAGGTAGAAGCCTACCAACCGCGATGCCTTTGCACAATGCGTCCAGGTCCCATTGATAACTGCAGTGGTGTAAAGTAACAAAGTAAAATCTAGTTTGAAGTAGACTACTACTTCATTATTTTGGGGGGGATATCTGTACGTTACCTGAAGCCTACAACAGTGCATTCTGAAAGTTGACTCTTTCCACATTTTGTTAGGTTACAGCCTTATTTAAAAATATATATATATATATTTACTCATCAATCTACACATAATACTCCACAATGACAAAGAAAAAACAGGTTTGCAAAAAAATGAAACATCACATTTACATAAGTATTCAGACCCTTTACTCAGTACTTTGTTGAAGTACCTTTGGCATTGATTACAGCCTTGAGTCTTCTTAGGTATGATGCTACAAGCTTGGCACATCTGTACTTGGGGAGTTTCTCCCATTCTTCTCTGCTGATCCTCTCAAGCTCTGTCAGGTTGGATGGGGAGTGTCTCTGCACAGCTATTTTCAGGTCTCTCCAGAGATGTTCGATTGGGTTCAAATCCGGACTCTGGCTGGGCCTCTCAAGGACATTCAGAGACTGGTCCCGAAGCCACTCCTGCTGCATTGTCTTGGCTGTGTGCTTAGGGTTGTTGTCCTGTTGGAAGGTCTGAGGTCTGGGGCAGGTTTTCGTCCAGGATCTCTCTGTACTTTGCACAGTTCATCTTTCCCTTGATCCTGACATCCCCACAGCATGATGCTGCCACCACAATGCTTCACCGTAGGAATGGTATTGGCCAGGTGATGAGCGGTGCCGAGTTTCCTCCAGACGTGACACTTGGCATTTAGGCCAAAGAGTTCAATATTGGTTTCATCAGACCAGAGAATCTTGTTTCTCATGGTCTGAGAGTCCTTTAGATGCCTTTTGGAAAACTACAAGCGGACTATATGCCTTTTACTGAGGATTGGCTACCGTCTGGCCAATCTACTATACATGCCTGAGTGGTGGAGTGCTGCAGAGATGGTTGTCCTTCTGGAAGGTTCTACTATCTCTACAGAGGATCTCTGGAGCTTTGTCATAGTGTCCATTAGAGGTCGACCGATTATGATTTTTCAACGCCGATACCGATTATTGGAGGACCAAAAAAAAGCAGATACCGATTAATCAGACAATTTAAAAAAATATATATTTATAATAATGACAATTACAACAATACTGAATGAAAACTTATTTTAACTTGATATAATACATCAATAAAATCAATTTAGCCTCAAATAAATAATGAAACATGTTCAATTTGGTTTAAATAATGCAAAAACAATGTGTTGGGGAAGTAAAAGTGCAATATGTGCCATGTAAAAAAGCGTTTGAGTTCCTTGCTCAGAACATGAGAACATATGAAAGCTGGTGGTTCCTTTTAACATGAGGCTTCAATATTCCAAGGTAAGAGGTTTTATGTTGTAGTTAATATAGTATTTATAGGACTATTTCTCTCTATACCATTTGTATTTCATATACCTTTGACTATTGGATGTTCTTATAGGCACTATAGTATTGCCAGTGTAACAGTATACCTACCTGGGCTCGAACCAGGAACACATCGACAACAGCCACACTCGAAGCAGCATTACCCATCGCTCCACTAAAGCCGCGGGGGGAATAACTACTCCAAGTCTCAGAGCGAGTTACGAAACCCCGCTAACTAGCTAGCCATTTCACATTGGTTACACCAGCCATTAGGCTGATAGGCTTGAAGTCATAAACAGTGCTGCGAAGAGCTGCTGGCAAAACGCACGAAAGTGCTGTTTGAATGAATGCTTACGAGCCTGCTGCTGCCTACTATCGCTCAGTCAGACTGCTCTATCAAATCATAGACTTAACTATAACATAACACACAGAAATACGAGCCTTTGGTCATTAATATGGTAGAATCCAGAAACTATCATTTCGAAAACAAAATGTTTATTATTTCAGTGAAATACGGAACCGTTCGGTATTTTATCTAACGGGTGGCATCCATAAGTCTAAATATTGCTGTTACATTGCACAACCTTCAATGTTATGTCATAATTACATACAATTCTGGCAAATTAGTTCGCAATGAGCAAGGCTGCCCAAACTGTTGCATATACCCTGCCTGACTCTGTGTGCAATGAACGTAAGAGAAGTGACACAATTTCACCTGGTTAATATTGCCTGCTAACCTGGATTTCTTTTAGCTAAATATGCAGGTTTAAAAATATATACTTCTGTGTATTGATTTTAAGAAAGGCATTGATGTTCATGGTTAGGTACACATTGGAGCAACGATACGCACCGCATCGATTATATGCAACGCAGGACACGCTAGATAAACTAGTAATATCATCAACCATGTGTAGTTATAACTAGTGATTATGATTGATTGATTGTTTTTTATAAGATACGTTTAATGCTAGCTTGCAACTTACCTTGTATCTACTGCATTCGCGTAACAGGCAAGCTCCTCATGGAGTGCAATGAGAGGCAGGTGGTTAGAGCGTTGGACTAGTTACCTGTAAGGTTGCAAGATCCCCCGAGCGAACAAGGTGAAAATCTGTCGTTTTGCCCCTGAACAAGGCAGATAACCCACCGTTCCTAGGCCATCATTGAAAATAAGAATGTGTTCTTAACTGACTTGCCTAGTTAAATAAAGGTATAAACATTCTTTTTTTTAAATAGGCAAAATCGAAGCCCAAAAATACAGATTTCCGATTGTTATGAAAACTTGAAATCGGCCCTAATTAATCGGCCATTCCGATTAATCGGTCGACCTCTAGTGTCCATCGGGTTCTTGGTCACCTCCCTGACCAAGGCCCTTCTCCCTTGATTGCTCAGTTTGGCTTGGCGGCCGGCTCTAGGAAGAGTCTTGGTGGTTCCAAATGTCTTCCATTTAAGAATGATGGAAGCAACTGTTTTCTTGGGGACCTTCAATGCTGCAGAATTTTTTGGGTACCTTTCCCCTGATCTGTGCCTTAACACAATCCTGTCTCGGAGCTCTACAGACAATTCCTTCGACCTCATGGCTTGGTTTTTGCTCTGACGTGCACTGTCAACTGTGGGACCTTAAATAGACAGGTGTGTGCCTTTCTAAATCATGTCCAATCAATTGAATTTATCACAGGTGGACTCCAATCAAGTTGTAGAAACATCTTAAGGATGATGAATGAAAACAGGATGCACCTGAGCTAAATTTCGAGTCTCATAGCAAAGTGTCTGAATACTTATGTAAATAAGGTATTTATGCTTTTTATTTTTAATACATTTGCAAACATTTCTAAAAACCTGTTTTCGCTTTGTCATTATCGGGTATTGTGTGTAGATTGATAAAAAAAAATATATATATAGAATAATGCGGGAACGTAACAAAATGTGGAAAAAGTGAAGGGGTCTGAATACTTTCAGAATGCACTGTACTTTTTATTAGGCCTTATTGTCCCTGACACCAACAGTAGGCTAGGGTACTCGGTAATCGAATGCTTAGCAGGACAGGGAAGAATGGTCCAATTCATACAGTTATCAAGAGAACATCCTTGGTCATCCATACTGCCTCTGATCTGGCGAACTCACTTAACACAGATGCTTTGTTTGTAAATGATGTCTGAGTGTTTGTAAATGGTCTGTTGGTCAGTGTTGGAGTGTGCCCCTGGCTATCCATTAAAAAAAGCTAATTGTGCCGTCTGGTTTGCTTTATATAAGGAATTTGGATGGATTTATAGCTTCTACTTTTGATACTTAAAGCTACAATATATAACTTTTTGGGTGACCCCAACCAAATGCACATAGAAATGTGAGTGATAGATATGTCATTCTCATTGAAAGCAAGTAAAAGAAGTGGTGTATCCATTCTATGTGCTCCATTTCTATGCTTCCCATTCTTAAGTGTTGTTTTTGCGTCTTTTACTTTCCGTTTTGTACACCAGCTTCAAACAGCTTCAAATAAAATATTTTGGGTTATGGAAAATATATTTCACAGCAGTTTTCATGGTCCAATGATTCTCTACCTGCTTGTTTTGCCACATAAACTGAATTTAGGCAAACTAGACTTTCACTTCCACTTCAGTCATTTTCTATTAGGGTCTTTACTTTAACTCAAGGATGACAATTGGGTACTTTTTCCACAACTGGATAACTGTCGATGGTACAGTAAGGCCGTTATAAATAGAATGGAATGAGCTTCTTTCTCTCTGTTCTGTGTTCTATTTCCTCCCCATTCTAGTTTAGGTTACATAACACTCAAGGCTATTCCCCCTCCAGTGTTTCCGTATTAGGGAGGATTGTGTGAATTAGGCTCGGTACCCAACTCCCAATGGTAAAACTGTAAGAAATGACTCTTTCTAATTTCTTCCTCTAATCCCACCTGGTAAGCTTTGTGGGCAGAGATAAGCTTCTTTAGTGAGCAGGTCAGGGAGTCGTTTAGCCGCGCCTTTGTCTGCAACACTGGACTGGACTCACAGCTGGGCGCTTCTATTGATATTGATAAAGCCGCAGTAGGATTAAATTTAAGGTCAAAGGTTATTGTTGACGTGCGGAACAGATGGCACCCTATTCCCCTATTGGACCTTGTTAAAAAAATGCACTAGGGTACCATTTGGAACTCAGTCTAGGGCTCTATCCAGCGGATTGATACGCTACAGTACCAGAGTACTTTTGGGCAGAAGTTGCTACCTGGCACAAAGCTAAAGAAAATAAACCACTTTACCGTTATGACTTTGCCAGTGACACTTTAGTTTATTTGACTTTTACTTTAAGAATATCATAGAATTATTACCAAACACCATGCAACAAGTAACCTCAGATGTGACTGCTTTTCCTATTTTGATTCACAGGTCTAGGATCAGCCATCGCTTATACCCAAATCATGACCGTAATTAGAGGGGAAAGTGTTTAACTGACTTTAAATGAGTGTCTAGGCCTAGGGGCTACTTTGTCCTACTTCTAGTTCTAAGAGGTGGTTTAGTCTGAGGGAACTTTTTGGCAGAAAATGACAGAAGACAGAAGAAACTGTTGTTGAGGAGCTGTCACCTTTACAAAGAAATTGTGACTTGGTCTCTCTTTCTCTCCCTCTTTCACCTCACTCTTCACCTCTTTCATTCCTCATCTGCTCCCCCCTTTTCTCTCTCCATCTCTCTTGTTCTCCCTCTCTCTCTATCTCCTTACATTGTTCCTTGTCATGTTCTCTGAAGGAGGGTAATGATGACATCACAAATTCAGACTGATACAGTGTGATCCATCATTCCTGGCCTGACATTGACATGGCAACAGGCAGGAAGGGTGAGTCCTTGACTTCTATGTGTGTGTTTCTGTCTGTCTGTCTGTCTGTCTGTCTGTCTGTCTGTCTGTCTGTCTGTCTGTCTGCAACTGATATCGCCCAAACATTAATTCATTTATCTGCCAGCGATTGTCTCTAAGTGCATGGATTTTCAATTCCCTTCCCGCTGTTTGTAAAGCCCTAATACCATGTCAGACCTAAGTTATACTGATAGACCAAAACACTAACTCTCTCCCTCTCTCTCTGCTCTCTGTCTCACTCTCTCTCTCATAAAAGCGCAATGAAAACTTGCAGTCCTATACAGCTGCTTAGCCATGCATGAACGATATGTGTGTGCGTGTGTTCAGTACGTGCCTGTGTGTGTATTTCTGTCCCTGACCGAGTCACGCCCTTACTGCCTCTTCCCCAGGGTCGACCTCAAAGGGAGGAAGCGTGCGTTTCCCTGACGACGAGGATGCCATGGGCTCCCCTGTTCACCGTGAGGACAAAGCCAAGGATTCTTCCATCCCTGCTCTCCCAGAGCCTGATGGGAACTTCCTGGTTAAGGTGGGCGGGGTTTGGAATATGAATGCTCGAATTGCTTGTGCCAAGTTCAGTAGGCAAACATTGTTGAACATTGCAGATTGAAATGTTATGAATAGAGCAGACATGATTCCTTATTCTACAGGTCATAGAGCCATGTTTGTTCCCCATAACATATTTCTACAACGTTATGCCCTGCTGAATGCACCCCTGATGGGTACCTACATAAGAACTACTTAACGCATTTCATAAGACGTGTGTGAGTATTTAATAAGTGTTTATATAATTTATACTGTGTTTCTCCTCTCTCTCTCTCTCTCTCTCTCTCTCTCTCTCTCTCTCACATACACTCTCTCTCTGTTCAGGTAGGGTTCCTGAGGAGTCTGCATCGTTATGAGATCGTCTTCACCCTCCCAGAGGTGCCTGTGCTGGGGAAAGATGTGTGCTCCCTCCCTTCCTCCTCATCACCGACTCCCAGACCCCTCCTCAAAGTCAACCGTGTCACACCCACACCAGAGGGTACGTTGGAGACCATGCATTAGGGCATGTCAAAGAAAACGTTAAACCGTTTTGCAATGGAAAATGAAAATTAGTGTTTCTTATTGGAGTCCAGGTATTCCCTTCCTGTTTCAATCAGTTTTTATACTGTTCGAAGCCTATTGAATGCGACCCAGGATAGAAACTGAGATGATTGCTTCTGTGTTCCTTGTACAGGATCCAAATCGTCCAAATGGATATGAATTGAGTAAATGGATATATTGGTAAAGATGGGTGCAGTGTAGACCTGAAAGTGGCAGAAAACCACTAACAAGGCATATCTAATCTCCCATGTGCCCCTCTGCCAACAAACATATTACCACCATAACAAGACACTGTTTCTGTCATTACTGTAACCTACTATTACAGTAACTGGTATGTTATCAAACCTGTGAAACTTGAATGTTTGTCTGGATCACTGGTGAAGGTCTCTTCCTTCTTCTACTTTTTCTCCCCCTCCATCCCCTGTCCCCAATGAATACTTGTCTGGTGCAAAGGCGACAATTTCCCTACCTCTTCCTCTTTTATCACCTATTCTGCATTCTTTAGATCCGCTCTCCATCCCCTGTTCCCCTCCCAATGCCATCCGACCCATGGAGGGTGAGGCTCTGATCGGAATTACCAGAGGAATATAACCACTACCAGACAGTTATTACCAGAGGAATATAACCACCACCAGACAGTCATTACCAGAGGAATATAACCACTACCAGACAGTCATTACAAGAGGAATATAACCCCTACCAGACAGTCATTACCAGAGGAATATAACCACTACCAGACAGTCATTACCAGAGGAATATAACCACCACCAGACAGTCATTACCAGATGTATATAACCACTACCAGACAGTCATTACCAGAGGAATATAAACACTACCAGACAGTCATTACCAGAGGAATATAACCACTACCAGACAGTCATTACCAGAGGAATATAACCACTACCAGACAGTCATTACCAGAGGAATATAACCACTACCAGACAGTCATTACCAGAGGAATATAACCACCACCAGACAGTCATTACCAGAGGAATATAACCACTACCAGACAGTCATTACCAGAGGAATATAACCACCAACAGACAGTCATTACCAGAGGAATATAACCACCACCAGACAGTCATTACCAGAGGAATATAACCACTACCAGACAGTCATTATCAGAGGAATATAACCACCACCAGACAGTCATTACCAGAGGAATATAACCACCACCAGACAGTCATTACCAGAGGAATATAACCACTACCAGACAGTCATTACCAGAGGAATATAACCACTACCAGACAGTCATTACCAGACGAATATAACCACCACTAGACAGTCATTACCAGAGGAATATAACCACCCTCAGACAGTCATTACCAGAGGAATATAACCACCACCAGACAGTCATTACCAGACGAATATAACCACCACTAGACAGTTATTACCAGAGGAATATAACCACCCTCAGACAGTCATTACCAGAGGAATATAACCACCACCAGACAGTCATTTCCAGAGGAATATAACCACCACCAGACAGTCATTGCCAGAGGAATATAACCACCACCAGACAGTCATTACCAGAGGAATATAACCACCACCAGACAGTCATTACCAGAGGAATAAAACCACCACCAGACAGTCATTTCCAGAGGAATATAACCACTACCAGACAGTTATTACCAGAGGAATATAACCACTACCAGACAGTCATTACCAGAGGAATATAACCACTACCAGACAGTTATTACCAGAGGAATATAACCACCACCAGACAGTCATTTCCAGAGGAATATAACCACTACCAGACAGTTATTACCAGAGGAATATAACCACTACCAGACAGTCATTACCAGAGGAATATAACCACTACCAGACAGTCATTAACAGAGCAATATAACCACCACTAGACAGTTATTACCAGAGGAATATAACCACTACCAGACAGTTATTACCAGAGGAATATAACCACCCTCAGACAGTCATTACCAGAGGAATATAACCACCACTAGACAGTTATTACCAGAGGAATATAACCACTACCAGACAGTCATTACCAGAGGAATATAACCACTACCAGACAGTCATTACCAGAGGAATATAACCACCACCAGACAGTCATTACCAGAGGAATATAACCACTACCAGACAGTCATTATCAGAGGAATATAACCACCACCAGACAGTCATTACCAGAGGAATATAACCACTACCAGACAGTCATTACCAGAGGAATATAACCACTACCAGACAGTCATTACCAGAGCAATATAACCACCACTAGACAGTTATTACCAGAGGAATATTACCACTACTAGACAGTCATTACCAGAGGAATATAACCACCACCAGACAGTCATTTCCAGAGGAGTATAACCACTACCAGACAGTTATTACCAGAGGAATATAACCACTACCAGACAGTCATTACCAGAGGAATATAACCACTACCAGACAGTCATTACCAGAGCAATATAACCACCACTAGACAGTCATTACCAGAGGAATATAACCACCACCAGACAGTTATTACCAGAGGAATATAACCACTACCAGACAGTCATTACCAGAGGAATATAACCACTACCAGACAGTCATTACCAGAGGAATATAACCACTACCAGACAGTCATTACCAGAGGAATATAACCACCACCAGACAGTCATTACCAGAGGAATATAACCACCACCAGACAGTCATTACCAGAGGAATATAACCACTACCAGACAGTCATTACCAGAGGAATATAACCACTACCAGACAGTCATTACCAGAGGAATATAACCACCACCAGACAGTCATTACCAGAGGAATATAACCACCACCAGACAGTCATTACCAGAGGAATATAACCACTACCAGACAGTCATTACCAGAGGAATATAACCACCACTAGACAGTCATTACCAGAGGAATATAACCACTACCAGACAGTCATTACCAGACGAATATAACCACCACTAGACAGTCATTACCAGAGGAATATAACCACCACTAGACAGTTATTACCAGAGGAATATAACCACCCTCAGACAGTCATTGCCAGAGGAATATAACCACCACCACACAGTCATTTCCAGAGGAATATAACCACCACCAGACAGTCATTACCAGAGGAATATAACCACCACCAGACAGTCATTACCAGAGGAATATAACCGCCACCAGACAGTCATTACCAGAGCAATATAACCACCACCAGACAGTCATTTCCAGAGGAATATAACCACTACCAGACAGTTATTACCAGAGGAATATAACCACCCTCAGACAGTCATTACCAGAGGAATATAACCACCACTAGACAGTTATTACCAGAGGAATATAACCACTACCAGACAGTCATTACCAGAGGAATATAACCACTACCAGACAGTCATTACCAGAGGAATATAACCACCACCAGACAGTCATTACCAGAGGAATATAACCACTACCAGACAGTCATTATCAGAGGAATATAACCACCACCAGACAGTCATTACCAGAGGAATATAACCACTACCAGACAGTCATTACCAGAGGAATATAACCACCACCAGACAGTCATTACCAGAGGAATATAACCACGACCAGACAGTCATTACCAGAGGAATATAACCACCACTAGACAGTCATTACCAGAGGAATATAACCATCACTAGACAGTCATTACCAGAGGAATATAACCACTACCAGACAGTCATTACCAGAGGAGTATAACCACCACTAGACAGTCATTACCAGAGGAATATAACCATCACTAGACAGTCATTACCAGAGGAATATAACCATCACTAGACAGTCATTACCAGAGGAATATAACCACTACCAGACAGTCATTACCAGAGGAATATAACCACTACCAGACAGTCATTACCAGAGGAATATAACCACTACCAGACAGTCATTACCAGAGGAATATAACCACCACCAGACAGTCATTACCAGAGGAATATAACCACCACCAGACAGTCATTACCAGAGGAATATAACCACTACCAGACAGTCATTACCAGAGGAATATAACCACTACCAGACAGTCATTACCAGAGGAATATAACCACCACCAGACAGTCATTACCAGAGGAATATAACCACCACCAGACAGTCATTACCAGAGGAATATAACCACTACCAGACAGTCATTACCAGAGGAATATAACCACCACTAGACAGTCATTACCAGAGGAATATAACCACTACCAGACAGTTATTACCAGAGGAATATAACCACTACCAGACAGTTATTACCAGAGGAATATAACCACTACCAGACAGTCATTACCAGACGAATATAACCACCACTAGACAGTCATTACCAGAGGAATATAACCACCACTAGACAGTTATTACCAGAGGAATATAACCACCCTCAGACAGTCATTACCAGAGGAATATAACCACCACTAGACAGTTATTACCAGAGGAATATAACCACTACCAGACAGTCATTACCAGAGGAATATAACCACTACCAGACAGTCATTACCAGAGGAATATAACCACCACCAGACAGTCATTACCAGAGGAATATAACCACTACCAGACAGTCATTATCAGAGGAATATAACCACTACCAGACAGTTATTACCAGAGGAATATAACCACTACCAGACAGTCATTACCAGACGAATATAACCACCACTAGACAGTCATTACCAGAGGAATATAACCACTACCAGACAGTTATTACCAGAGGAATATAACCACCCTCAGACAGTCATTACCAGAGGAATATAACCACCACTAGACAGTTATTACCAGAGGAATATAACCCCTACCAGACAGTCATTACCAGAGGAATATAACCACTACCAGACAGTCATTACCAGAGGAATATAACCACCACCAGACAGTAATTGCCAGAGGAATATAACCACTACCAGACAGTCATTATCAGAGGAATATAACCACCACCAGACAGTCATTACCAGAGGAATATAACCACTACCAGACAGTCATTACCAGAGGAATATAACCACTACCAGACAGTCATTACCAGAGCAATATAACCACCACTAGACAGTTATTACCAGAGGAATATAACCACTACTAGACAGTCATTACCAGAGGAATATAACCACCACCAGACAGTCATTTCCAGAGGAGTATAACCACTACCAGACAGTTATTACCAGAGGAATATAACCACTACCAGACAGTCATTACCAGAGGAATATAACCACTACCAGACAGTCATTACCAGAGCAATATAACCACCACTAGACAGTCATTACCAGAGGAATATAACCACCACCAGACAGTTATTACCAGAGGAATATAACCACTACCAGACAGTCATTACCAGAGGAATATAACCACTACCAGACAGTCATTACCAGAGGAATATAACCACTACCAGACAGTCATTACCAGAGGAATATAACCACCACCAGACAGTCATTACCAGAGGAATATAACCACCACCAGACAGTCATTACCAGAGGAATATAACCACTACCAGACAGTCATTACCAGAGGAATATAACCACTACCAGACAGTCATTACCAGAGGAATATAACCACCACCAGACAGTCATTACCAGAGGAATATAACCACCACCAGACAGTCATTACCAGAGGAATATAACCACTACCAGACAGTCATTACCAGAGGAATATAACCACCACTAGACAGTCATTACCAGAGGAATATAACCACTACCAGACAGTTATTACCAGAGGAATATAACCACTACCAGACAGTTATTACCAGAGGAATATAACCACTACCAGACAGTCATTACCAGACGAATATAACCACCACTAGACAGTCATTACCAGAGGAATATAACCACCACTAGACAGTTATTACCAGAGGAATATAACCACCCTCAGACAGTCATTGCCAGAGGAATATAACCACCACCAGACAGTCATTTCCAGAGGAATATAACCACCACCAGACAGTCATTACCAGAGGAATATAACCACTACCAGACATTCATTACCAGAGGAATATAACCACCACTAGACAGTCATTACCAGAGGAATATAACCACTACCAGACAGTTATTACCAGAGGAATATAACCACTACCAGACAGTTATTACCAGAGGAATATAACCACTACCAGACAGTCATTACCAGACGAATATAACCACCACTAGACAGTCATTACCAGAGGAATATAACCACCACTAGACAGTTATTACCAGAGGAATATAACCACCACCAGACAGTCATTACCAGAGGAATATAACCACCACCAGACAGTCATTACCAGAGGAATATAACCGCCACCAGACAGTCATTACCAGAGCAATATAACCACCACCAGACAGTCATTTCCAGAGGAATATAACCACTACCAGACAGTTATTACCAGAGGAATATAACCACCCTCAGACAGTCATTACCAGAGGAATATAACCACCACTAGACAGTTATTACCAGAGGAATATAACCACTACCAGACAGTCATTACCAGAGGAATATAACCACTACCAGACAGTCATTACCAGAGGAATATAACCACCACCAGACAGTCATTACCAGAGGAATATAACCACTACCAGACAGTCATTATCAGAGGAATATAACCACCACCAGACAGTCATTACCAGAGGAATATAACCACTACCAGACAGTCATTACCAGAGGAATATAACCACCACCAGACAGTCATTACCAGAGGAATATAACCACGACCAGACAGTCATTACCAGAGGAATATAACCACCACTAGACAGTCATTACCAGAGGAATATAACCATCACTAGACAGTCATTACCAGAGGAATATAACCACTACCAGACAGTCATTACCAGAGGAGTATAACCACCACTAGACAGTCATTACCAGAGGAATATAACCATCACTAGACAGTCATTACCAGAGGAATATAACCATCACTAGACAGTCATTACCAGAGGAATATAACCACTACCAGACAGTCATTACCAGAGGAATATAACCACTACCAGACAGTCATTACCAGAGGAATATAACCACTACCAGACAGTCATTACCAGAGGAATATAACCACTACCAGACAGTCATTACCAGAGGAATATAACCACCACCAGACAGTCATTACCAGAGGAATATAACCACCACCAGACAGTCATTACCAGAGGAATATAACCACTACCAGACAGTCATTACCAGAGGAATATAACCACTACCAGACAGTCATTACCAGAGGAATATAACCACCACCAGACAGTCATTACCAGAGGAATATAACCACCACTAGACAGTCATTACCAGAGGAATATAACCACCACTAGACAGTTATTACCAGAGGAATATAACCACCCTCAGACAGTCATTGCCAGAGGAATATAACCACCACCAGACAGTCATTTCCAGAGGAATATAACCACCACCAGACAGTCATTACCAGAGGAATATAACCACTACCAGACAGTCATTACCAGAGGAATATAACCACCACTAGACAGTCATTACCAGAGGAATATAACCACTACCAGACAGTTATTACCAGAGGAATATAACCACTACCAGACAGTTATTACCAGAGGAATATAACCACTACCAGACAGTCATTACCAGACGAATATAACCACCACTAGACAGTCATTACCAGAGGAATATAACCACCACTAGACAGTTATTACCAGAGGAATATAACCACCACCAGACAGTCATTACCAGAGGAATATAACCACCACCAGACAGTCATTACCAGAGGAATATAACCGCCACCAGACAGTCATTACCAGAGCAATATAACCACCACCAGACAGTCATTTCCAGAGGAATATAACCACTACCAGACAGTTATTACCAGAGGAATATAACCACCCTCAGACAGTCATTACCAGAGGAATATAACCACCACTAGACAGTTATTACCAGAGGAATATAACCACTACCAGACAGTCATTACCAGAGGAATATAACCACTACCAGACAGTCATTACCAGAGGAATATAACCACCACCAGACAGTCATTACCAGAGGAATATAACCACTACCAGACAGTCATTATCAGAGGAATATAACCACCACCAGACAGTCATTACCAGAGGAATATAACCACTACCAGACAGTCATTACCAGAGGAATATAACCACCACCAGACAGTCATTACCAGAGGAATATAACCACGACCAGACAGTCATTACCAGAGGAATATAACCACCACTAGACAGTCATTACCAGAGGAATATAACCATCACTAGACAGTCATTACCAGAGGAATATAACCACTACCAGACAGTCATTACCAGAGGAGTATAACCACCACTAGACAGTCATTACCAGAGGAATATAACCATCACTAGACAGTCATTACCAGAGGAATATAACCATCACTAGACAGTCATTACCAGAGGAATATAACCACTACCAGACAGTCATTACCAGAGGAATATAACCACTACCAGACAGTCATTACCAGAGGAATATAACCACTACCAGACAGTCATTACCAGAGGAATATAACCACTACCAGACAGTCATTACCCGAGGAATATAACCACCACCAGACAGTCATTACCAGAGGAATATAACCACCACCAGACAGTCATTACCAGAGGAATATAACCACTACCAGACAGTCATTACCAGAGGAATATAACCACTACCAGACAGTCATTACCAGAGGAATATAACCACCACCAGACAGTCATTACCAGAGGAATATAACCACCACCAGACAGTCATTACCAGAGGAATATAACCACTACCAGACAGTCATTACCAGAGGAATATAACCACCACTAGACAGTCATTACCAGAGGAATATAACCACTACCAGACAGTTATTACCAGAGGAATATAACCACTACCAGACAGTTATTACCAGAGGAATATAACCACTACCAGACAGTCATTACCAGACGAATATAACCACCACTAGACAGTCATTACCAGAGGAATATAACCACCACTAGACAGTTATTACCAGAGGAATATAACCACCCTCAGACAGTCATTACCAGAGGAATATAACCACCACCAGACAGTCATTTCCAGAGGAATATAACCACCACCAGACAGTCATTACCAGAGGAATATAACCACCACCAGACAGTCATTACCAGAGGAATATAACCACCACCAGACAGTCATTACCAGAGGAATATAACCACCACCAGACAGTCATTTCCAGAGGAATATAACCACTACCAGACACTCACTGGACCCTTTTGATCACTCGACTAAGCATGCCTCTCCTTAATGTCAATATGTCTTGTCCATTGCTGTTCTGGTTAGTGTTTATTGGCTTATTTCACTGTAGAGCCTCTAGTCCTGCTCACTATACCTTATCCAACCTATTAGTTCCACCACCCACACATGCAATGACATCTCCTGGTTTCAATGATGTTTCTAGAGACAATATATCTCTCTTCATCACTCAATACCTAGGTTTACCTCCACTGTATTCACATCCTACCTTACCTTTGTCTGTACATTATACCTTGATGCTATTTTATCGCCCCCAGAAACCTCCTTTTACTCTCTGTTCCAGACGTTCTAGACGACCAATTCTTATTGCTTTTAGTCGCACCCTTATTCTACTCCTCCTATGTTCCTCTGGCGATGTAGAGGTGAATCCAGGCCCTGCAGTGCCTAGCTCCACTCCTATTCCCCAGGCGCTCTCTTTTGACGACTTCTGTAACCGTAATAGCCTTGGTTTCATGCATGTTAACATTAGAAGCCTCCTCCCTAAGTTTGTTCTATTCACTGCTTTAGCACACTCTGCCAACCCGGATGTTCTAGCTGTGTCTGAATCCTGGCTTAGGAAGACCACCAAAAATTCAGACATTTTAATTCCAAACTACAACATTTTCAGACAAGATAGAACTGCCAAAGGGGGCGGTGTTGCAATTTACTGCAAAGATAGCCTGCAGAGTTCTGTCCTACTATCCAGGTCTGTACCCAAACAATTTGAACTTCTACTTTTAAAAATCCACCTTTCTAAAAACAAGTCTCTCACCGTTGCCGCCTGCTATAGACCACCCTCTGCCCCCAGCTGTGCTCTGGACACCATATGTGAACTGATTGCCCCCCATCTATCTTCAGAGCTCGTGCTGCTAGGCGACCTAAACTGGAACATGCTTAACACCCCAGCCATCCTACAATCTAAACTTGATGCCCTCAATCTCACACAAATTATCAATGAACCTACCAGGTACCTCCCCAAAGCCTTAAACACGGGCACCCTCATAGATATCATCCTAACCAACTTCCCCTCTAAATACACCTCTGCTGTCTTCAACCAAGATCTCAGCGATCACTGCCTCATTGCCTGCATCCGTAATGGGTCAGCGGTCAAACGACCTCCTCTCATCACTGTAAAACGCTCCCTGAAACACTTCAGCGAGCAGGCCTTTCTAATCGACCTGGCCGGGGTATCCTGGAAGGATATTGACCTCATCCCGTCAGTAGAGGATGCCTGGATATTTTTTAAAAATGCCTTCCTAACCATCTTAAATAAACATGCCCCATTCAAGAAATGTAGAACCAGGAACAGATATAGCCCTTGGTTCTCCCCAGACCTGACTGCCCTTAATCAACACAAAAACGTCCTATGGCGTTCTGCATTAGCATCGAACAGCCCCCGTGATATGCAGCTGTTCAGGGAAGCTAGAAACCATTATACACAGGCAGTTAGAAAAGCCAAGGCTAGCTTTTTCAAGCAGAAATTTGCTTCTTGCAACACTAACTCAAAAAAGTTCTGGGACACTGTAAAGTCCATGGAGAATAAGAACACCTCCTCCCAGCTGCCCACTGCACTGAAGATAGGAAACACTGTCACCACTGATAAATCCACCATAATTGAAAATTTCAATAAGCATTTTTCTACTGCTGGCCATGCTTTCCACCTGGCTACTCCTACCCCTGTCAACAGCACTGCACCCCCAACAGCAACTCGCCCAAGCCTTCCCCATTTCTCCTTCTCCCAAATCCATTCAGCTGATGTTCTGAAAGAGCTGCAAAATCTGGACCCCTACAAATCAGCCGGGCTAGACAATCTGGACCCTTTCTTTTTAAAATTATCTGCCGAAATTGTTGCCACCCCTATTACTAGCCTGTTCAACCTCTCTTTCGTGTCGTCTGAGATTCCCAAAGATTGGAAAGCAGCTGCGGTCATCCCCCTCTTCAAAGGGGGGGACACTCTTGACCCAAACTGCTATAGACCTATATCTATCCTACCATGCCTTTCTAAGGTCTTCGAAAGCCAAGTCAACAAACAGATTACCGACCATTTTGAATCTCACCATACCTTCTCTGCTATGCAATCTGGTTTCTGAGCTGGTCATGGGTGCACCTCAGCCACGCTCAAGGTCCTAAACGATATCTTAACCGCCATCGATAAGAAACATTACTGTGCAGCCGTATTCATTGATCTGGCCAAGGCTTTCGACTCTGTCAATCACCACATCCTCATCGGCAGACTCAACAGCCTTGGTTTCTCAAATGATTGCCTCGCCTGGTTCACCAACTACTTCTCTGATAGAGTTCAGTGTGTCAAATCTGAGGGTCTGTTGTCCGGACCTCTGGCAGTCTCTATGGGGGTGCCACAGGGTTCAATATTTGGACCGACTCTCTTCTCTGTATACATCAATGAGGTCGCTCTTGCTGCTGGTGAGTCTCTGATCCACCTCTACGCAGACGACACCATTCTGTATACTTCCAGCCCTTCTTTGGACACTGTGTTAACAACCCTCCAGGCAAGCTTCAATGCCATACAACTCTCCTTCCGTGGCCTCCAACTGCTCTTAAATACAAGTAAAACTAAATGCATGCTCTTCAACCGATCACTACCTGCACCTACCCGCCTGTCCAACATCACTACTCTGGACGGCTCTGACTTAGAATACGTGGACAACTACAAATACTTAGGTGTCTGGTTAGACTGTAAACTCTCCTTCCAGACCCATATCAAACATCTCCAATCCAAAGTTAAATCTAGAATTGGCTTCCTATTTCGCAACAAAGCATCCTTCACTCATGCTGCCAAACATACCCTTGTAAAACTGACCATCCTACCAATCCTCGACTTTGGCGATGTAATTTACAAAATAGCCTCCAATACCCTACTCAACAAACTGGATGCAGTCTATCACAGTGCAATCCGTTTTGTCACCAAAGCCCCATACACTACCCACCATTGCGACCTGTACGCTCTCGTTGGCTGGCCCTCGCTTCATACTCGTCGCCAAACCCACTGGCTCCATGTCATCTACAAGACCCTGCTAGGTAAAGTCCCCCCTTATCTCAGCTCGCTGGTCACCATAGCATCTCCCACCTGTAGCACACGCTCCAGCAGGTATATCTCTCTAGTCACCCCCAAAACCAATTCTTTCTTTGGCCGCCTCTCTTTCCAGTTCTCTGCTGCCAATGACTGGAACGAACTACAAAAATCTCTGAAACTGGAAACACTTATCTCCCTCACTAGCTTTAAGCACCAACTGTCAGAGCAGCTCACAGATTACTGCACCTGTACATAGCCCACATATAATTTAGCCCTATCAACTACCTCTTTCCCAACTGTATTTTATTTATTTATTTATTTTGCTCCTTTGCACCCCATTATTTTTATTTCTACTTTGCACATTCTTCCATTGCAAAACTACCATTCCAGTGTTTTACTTGCTATATTGTATTTACCTTGCCACCAAGGCCTTTTTTTGCCTTTACCTCCCTTCTCACCTCATTTGCTCACATTGTATATAGACTTGTTTATACTTTATTATTGACTGTATGTTTGTTTTACTCCATGTGTAACTCTGTGTTGTTGTATCTGTCGAACTGCTTTGCTTTATCTTGGCCAGGTCGCAATTGTAAATGAGAACTTGTTCTCAACTTGCCTACCTGGTTAAATAAAGGTAAAATAAAAAAATAAATAAAAAAGTTATTACCGGAGGAATATAACCACTACCAGACAGTCATTACCAGAGGAATATAACCACTACCAGACAGTCATTACCAGAGCAATATAACCACCACTAGACAGTTATTACCAGAGGAATATAACCACCACTAGACAGTCATTACCAGAGGAATATAACCATCACTAGACAGTCATTACCAGAGGAATATAACCATCACTAGACAGTCATTACCAGAGGAATATAACCACTACCAGACAGTCATTACCAGAGGAATATAACCACTACCAGACAGTCATTACCAGAGGAATATAACCACCACCAGACAGTCATTACCAGACGAATATAACCACTACCAGACAGTCATTACCAGAGGAATATAACCACCCTCAGACAGTCATTACCAGAGGAATATAACCACCACTAGACAGTTATTACCAGAGGAATATAACCACTACCAGACAGTCATTACCAGAGGAATATAACCACTACCAGACAGTCATTACCAGAGCAATATAACCACCACTAGACAGTCATTACCAGAGGCAAACAAAGACCAAAGAGATCAATCCATCAGCTCCCATTTCAGCCATGAATCGATTCAGAGAGAGGAGACCAGAAGAAGAGATTATTTTGCATTGCTCCCCCCCTCTCTTTTACACCTCTGCTACTCTCTGTTGTTATCAACTATGCATAGTCACTTTAATAACTCTACCTACATGTATATATATATGTATATATGTGTATGTATGTATATATAGTCTCGCTATTGTTATTTTACTGCTGCTCTTTAGTTACTTGTTACTTGTATTTATTTTTCTTATTCCATCTGCATTGTTGGTTATGGGCTCATAAGTAAGCATTTAACTGTAAGGTCCACACCTGCACATGTGACCAATACAATTTGATTTGTTTCCCTGGCTTCCTCCCAAATGTCCCCTTGTCACCCCATTCCCTATACAGTGCACTGCTTTTGACCAGTGCCCACATGGCAGGCCCATAGTCCTTTGGACAAAGGTAGAACACAATATAGGGAATAGGGCACCATTTGAATTTTAGGGGGAAAGAATCTGATCTCCCCTCTGGGCTTTCAGAGTGGCTTCCTGTAAGAGAACCCTGGGTTGTGTCACGGAGAGCAGCCTATTCTATTAACTTGAAACATTGAATATTCCCTATAGGCCCTGATCAAATTCGTGTACTATATAGGGAATATGGTGGCATTTCAGACACAGATTTTATGGTATGTGGGGAACTATGGCGAATTACATTGAAGTAAATACTGGTTACAAATACTCAATAGACTACTGTCTCTCAGTCTTACGTTACTTCTGTCTGTTTGATGACTTTTTGTCTCTGTCTTCATGTCACTCTTTCCCGACCATTCCTGTCCTTGTATTATTGACTGCCTCCATCTTTCTCTCCTTTTTTCTGTCTTTCTTTTTTCTCTCCCTTTCTTTTTCTACCTCTGTCTGTCTCCCTCCCTCTCTCCACCCTGTCTCCCTCCCTCTCTCCTCCATTCCCTGTCTCCCTCCCTCTCTCCGTCCATTCCCTGTCTCCCTCCCTCTCTCCGTCCATTCCCTGTCTCCCTCCCTCTCTCCGTTCATTCCCTGTCTCCCTCCCTCTCTCCGTTCATTCCCTGTCTCCCTCCCTCTCTCCTCCATTCCCTGTCTCCCTCCCTCTCTCCATCCATTCCCTGTCTCCCTCCCTCTCTCCGTCCATTCCCTGTCTCCCTCCCTCTCTCCGTTCATTCCCTGTCTCCCTCCCTCTCTCCGTTCATTCCCTGTCTCCCTCCCTCTCTCCGTCCATTCCCTGTCTCTCTCCCTCTCTCCATCCATTCCCTGTCTCTCTCCCTCTCTCCATCCATTCCTTGTTTCTCTTGGTCCATCTGCCATCTCCTGCTATCTCCCTCCCTCCCTCCCTCCCTCCCTCCCTCCCTCCCTCCCTCCCTCCCTCCCTCCCTCCCTCCCTCCCTCCCTCCCTCCCTCCCTCCCTCCCTCCCTCCCTCCCTCCCTCCCTCCCTCCCTCTAGGTGGGGTGAAGGTGACGTGTGAGTACACCACCCATCAGGAGGGGGTGCTGCAGGAGGAGCTGACCCTGGTCAGCCGGGGGAAGAAGGACCAACGTCTGCGGGTCAGACTACAGGCCCGGGTCATGGGTGAGTTACTCCTGTGTGCCTGGTCATGTGTGGACACAGTCATACACACAGAAACACACACAGTGACACACATACTGATCATCTGGGCAGTAACCCTGTGTTAATAGGGGAAATATCTGCAGTTAGTTACTTATGGTATTTACAGTAAGGCATAAAGCTGAGTTAAATGCTATTATGCAACAGATGTACAATGTATGGCCTGTCAGTGTTAAAGGGTGGACAGCACCCTCTGGTGGACTAAGAGGTCTCTGCAACTTCCTCTACATCACACACTCACTATGATCCTTTACTCAGCAAAATAACAGTGACTCTTCCGCTCTCTTTCTCAATCTCCCTACCTCTCTCTTTCTCTCTCTCGCCCTATCTCTTACCCGCCAACCCAATCTACCCCACCCTCTCCCTCCTTCCTTCTCTCTTCTCCCTATCTCTCCCTCCCTCCCCCTCTCCCTCTCTCTGTAGATCGTCACCATGGTACTCCTATGCTGCTGGAGGGGGTGCGGTGTCTGGGGGCGGAGAAAGAAAAAAGGAAATGAGCCGTCTCTCCCTTTATATCTTCCCCCTCCTGTAGAGACCAGCCATCATCCATCCCTTTATATCATCCCCTACTGTAGAGACCAGCCATCATCTATCCCTTTATATCTTCCCCCTCCTGTAGAGACCAGCCATCGTCCGTCCCTTTATATCTTCCCCCTCCTGTAGAGATCAGCCATCATCCGTCCCTTTATATCTTCCCCCTCCTGTAGAGACCAGCCATCATCCGTCACTTTATATCTTCCCCCTCCTGTAGAGACCAGCCATCATCCGTCACTTTATATCTTCCCCCTCCTGTAGAGACCAGCCATCATCCGTCACTTTATATCTTCCCCCTCCTGTAGAGACCAGACATCATCCGTCCCTTTATATCTTCCCCCTCCTGTAGAGACCAGCCATCATCCGTCACTTTATATCTTACTCCTCCTGTAGAGACCAGCCATCGTCCGTTCATTTATATCTTCCCCCTCCTGTAGAGACCAGCCATCATCCGTCACTTTATATCTTCCCCCTCCTGTAGAGACCAGACATCATCCGTCCCTTTATATCTTCCCCCTCCTGTAGAGACCAGCCATCATCCGTCCCTTTATATCTTACTCCTCCTGTAGAGACCAGCCATCGTCCATCCCTTTATGTCTTACTCCTCCTGTAGAGACCAGCCATCATCCGTTCATTTATATCTTCTCCCTCCTGTAGAGACCAGCCATCATCCGTCACTTTATATCTTCCCCCTCCTGTAGAGACCAGACATCATCCGTCCCTTTATATCTTCCCCCTCCTGTAGAGACCAGCCATCATCCGTCACTTTATATCTTACTCCTCCTGTAGAGACCAGCCATCATCCGTCACTTTATATCTTACTCCTCCTGTAGAGACCAGCCATCGTCCATCCCTTTATGTCTTACTCCTCCTGTAGAGACCAGCCATCATCCGTTCATTTATATCTTCCCCCTCCTGTAGAGACCAGCTGTCGTAGTGGAACAAAACCAGCACTTACCTGCACTTAGCCACACACATGCATGCACCCGTAGTGGCACACACACACCTGAGGAGGCTGATGGGAGGTGCTATAGGGACGGCTTAGTGTAAAGACTGGAATGGAACATGTGGAACAGTATCAAACATTTAGAAACCACGTTTGACTCCGTTCCATTAATTCCATTCCAGCCATTACAATGAGCCCATCCTCCTATAGCTCCTCCCACCAGCCTCCTCTGACACACAAACACACACACACACACACACACACACAAACTGTTTTTTTTGTGATTAGCCCTGTAATGAAGACCAAGGTGTCCATGATCACTTATAGTTCCCCAAATGTAAAATGACACATTGCTCAGTGAGGGAGCCAATGTGTTTCCAACATCCACTGTAGGTCCATTATATAACCAGGCACTGCAGCTCTTTGCTTCTCGTCCCTTCTGTCGTTCTGCAACAAGAGCCAAGCGTCAACCAGCCTTAAACGATCAGAAATAATATTTACATTTTAATTATGCACGTCAATATAACCTGTCATTGTATTATGATTTACACTGAGTGGACAAAACAGTAAGAACACCTTCCTAATATTGAGTTGCACCCCCCCCCCATTCACCCTCTGAATGTCACACATACACAATCCATGTCTCAATTCTCTCAAGGCTTAAAAATCCTTCTTTTTAGCCTGTCTACTCCCCTTCATGTACACCGATTTGAAGTGTATTTAACAGGTGACATCAATAAGGGATCATAGATTTCACTTGGATTCACCTGGTCAGTCTGTCATGGAGAGAGCAGGTGTTCTTAATGCTTTGTCCACTCGTTTTACAGTATGTGTTCTGTGTGAGCGCCACCTTTCACCAACTATGTAAGAGTATGCCTTTTAGTCTATGTGTCCTGCAAAACTGTCTCTGTATTGTACTAGATTCTCCTATATCTCTGTCAGTAAATAAAATATCATGTCAACTGTTAACCTGTAGATGTACACTATTGTTTTCCAGTGTTCTGAAATTCATTGTGTCCTACAGGATCCATATCATTTTCTTTGACTCATGATAAGGTATATTATATATATATTCATTGTGGTTGTTGAAGACTAGTGGTGGTGTTCAAGTATAGACGACAGCCACCAAGATAATGTAATGGAGATGGTGTCGGAGAGGGCAGAAACACTGGCATTGAGCCAGCACAGAACTGGTCCACTGGCTCAATTCCCAGACTCTTTGCCTTCATAAAAAAACGAGACAGTCGAGCCGAGAGTTGAAGACGGGTAGAAAACACAAACCACACTTCATAGAAGAAGCTCCTCTAACTGTTTTTTCTTTCTTATTTCATCTCACCGGAGTCAAAAGGTTTTGCATTCTACTTCCTAACATATTTTAGTCTAAGATACAAGTTTCTGAAATATATATCCAAAGCTACCTCCCACAAACCCTGACTCTGCCCTTTGGTTTCCTTATATGGAGATCATGGGTAGGTCTAAAGTATCGGATATCAGATATCAGCCTTCACACCTCTTCAGACGCAGGCTAAATATCTACTAGCTGTGAGCTACTAAATAGACCATGTTTCTCCTGTATTAGTAGCTTCTGGGGTTAAATTCCGCACCTCCTAGGTGCGGCCCAGTGGTTCATTGTCAAGAATACAGCGGGGAAACGGTTACTGGTATTTCTGTGGCTGCACAGGATCTAAGAGCACACCTTTCAAACTGTGCAGATATGAGTGAAGTTAGGACTCTGAGTGGTAAGGTTCTGTTTAAAGTCTTGGATATATTCTGTTATTGTCTACACAAATGTTTTCTAAACTAAAAATACTGCTGTAATTAGTCTAATTATTACAAATGAATGCAGCCTAATTACGTTGAGCTCGTTATAATTATAATAATAATCGTACTGATTATTTCTCATGCAATAACTGAGATTCTGAATGTATAAATCAGACATACTCCGTGGGTGAGGAAGGTCCAAGTTTACTCAAAAGCGTACTGAAATCAAATGGCTCCTGAGGGAAAATCTTATTTGACGTAGCAAGTCTACAGTACAGAGTTACAGTACACTCCCTGGTATATTATGTGTCTCTGGAATGCAGAAACACAAGTTTTCATTCTGTCTACTCCATGTTCGATGAGGAGATAGGCAATGAATAGGTTTGTTTGCTTTTCATGGTAATGTTTGGGAAGTAAGCCGTTGTCAAATAACCATGACACTATTCAAATCACGAGTTCATATGAGAAGCTGAAGTTCCGGGTAAGTATGGCTGTCAAATGAAATGTACTGCATGTGCAACCACTGCTGAGTCATCGAGGGGAGGTGTCTGATCTTGTATCCCTGGACCATAGGAGAGAATAACCAGATTTCCTTTATCCTCTTTGGCTATTGTAGAAACTGTATCTTTCTACTGCATGGGAATGCACAGTCTGCCTATTGAAGGTGACACAATATGATACGCCTTTTCTACAAACAACATAACTACCACGTTTGGGAAACAATACATTTTCTACGAGAGTATCCCAAGTGGTTTCTATTCAGAGGAGAGGTATTAGTCTGTTGTGGTCATATAGGAATGTGTGTTTACTAGACCTGTTTCTCTATGATTTGGACAAGAAGTCCGGTACATTGCTTCCACTTGTTTCAATGCTGAGAGTTTCAGAAAGGGAATGAAGTTAGCGGGAGATTTTGATACATGGTTAATAGAGCATTTGACATTTGAGTCATTTATCAGATGCTCTTATCCAGAGCGACTTACAGTTAGTTAGTGCATTCATCTTATTAAGACAGCAAGGTGAGACAACCACATATCACAGTCACAGTAAATACACTTATCCTCAATAAAGAAGTTACTGCTAAAGAGCGGTTTTTCGGATCTTTCCTCTCACCCCTCTCGCTTCGTTTTCTTTGTCAGGAACCTGAATGCTGGTGTGGAGACAGGATGAGTGACACCACTGTATCGCCTGAGGGTGCAGAGAGTGGGAAGAGTGAACATATCCGCCAATGGCTGCATAGTAGTCCCACTGCCCCACAGGAGTATAATGAGGACGTTGCAGGGTCAAGTCTTCTCTGCCCTGGTAAACAGGGCTTGGTGGCCCAGGAGGAGAGAGCAGAGTCACCTAGCTGTCTGTCAATGAAGAGTGATCACTCAATGGGTCAGCCAATCAACTTCCACCGAGGACATGGCACAAGAGACAAAAGGTTTGGGCCTGTATTCACAGTCTCAGAGTAGGAGTGCTGCTATAGGATCAGCTTTGCCTTTTAGATCATAATGAATAAAATTATATGGACAGAGGGGAACTGATCCTCAATCAACACTACTACTGTGAGACACTTTAGGCCTTTTCGCACAGCAATGTTCTTAGCCCTGTGTTCACACTCACATATGTTAATCCTGGGCTAAAATATCCTGGGGACAGTGGGGGGAGCAGACGTTAGCCTGCCTACATAGCAACCGTTTTTGTTAGCCATAGCAACTAATGAAAGTATGTTTTTGTTACTGTAATTTAATTATGCCAATGTGCTTTCATCAATTGAAAGCCCTTAATCTATTTTATGAGAATTTCTAAGATTTCTTGTTTGCATAAAATAGACGCAGACCAGTCTTTCAATAATAGGTAATATAATTTATTCTCGGAGCGCGCTCCCACTTAATCACGTGCAGCAGTTTATATACAGATAATGACATCATTTCATTGCTTTAACAGAATCCCCTCCTCTCGACCGGGACAAAGTGAGGTGAAAAGTTCATTCTAACTTACTAACACACTCCCAGATAACTTTTGACCCCTCAACATTATCGATCACCACTGAGCTGACAGTTCTAATTAACAGAAAACCTAGGAATGCACTCACTGCCTTATCTAAAAACCCCAGAGCTAAGTTTCTGTAGGGTCAACCATAGGTTAACGACCTTATCTGTTTTCACAGTCCACAACAGTGAAATATTCTATGCGTTTTTCTTGACCCCCGTTTCACACGGGCTATTTTGGCACCGGGTTTCTGGGTCTAGTCCTACAAAGTTGGACCTAACCCTGCTCCGGAGCAAGGCCAGCTAGCCCTGGGCTAAGGTTGGTGCTAGAATGTGCAAGTGTGAAGACTTGCATAGCCCTAGGCTAAAATCTCAATAAACCCAGGGATAAGGAGACTCGTGCAGTGTGAACACTGCATATGGATGAATATGGGTCCCGATTTCCAACTGTCTTTACAAGCTATGTTATAGGGTTAAGGGACTGACTGTATATTTCACAGGGAGGGTGCAGAGTCACCTACATCCAGCTGTGTGTCAATGAGGAGTGACCGCTCAATGGATCCACCGATAAATTACAAGAGAGAGTTTTTAAACTACAAGAGACAGTTTTTTCACAATCTAAGGTAATTTATGATTTTCATAATGAGGACGTTGCAATGTGTCAAGATTTCCAACAATCGGCAAAAGACGAAAGGTCTGGGCCCGTTTTCACAGTCTCAGAGTAGGAGTATTGATTAGTATCAGTTTCGATTAGCATCAGTTTTGATTAGCATCGGTTATGGTTAGCATCAGTACTGATTAGCATCAGTTTTGATTAGCATCAGTACTGATTAGCTTCAGTTTTGATTAGCATCGGTTATGATTAGCATCAGTACTGATTAGCTTCAGTTTTGATTAGCATCGGTTATGATTAGCATCAGTACTGATTAGCATCAGTTTTGATTAGCATCAGTTTTGATTAGCATCAGTTTTGAATATTATTTTGCATATGGTTTGATGACGGTTGACTGACCGAAAGCTCAGCCACAATTAAATAAATAGATTTTCATCTGTCTGGAAAAGTGCAGCGACAGTTTAGCATTTTGACTCCAGCACCCTCACTAAATTGGTTTGGATGTGTGGTAGATTCTGCCTATTATCTATCAGATCATAATGATCTAGGGAGACCTGATCCTAGATCAGCACTCCTACTCGGAGACACTTTAATACGGGCCGAGCTACCACCATCCAACCTGATCCTAGATCAGCACTATTACTCGGAGACACTTTGAATATGTGATTTCTAATAGACATCTTGCAGATCGGTAAAAGCGACTGTACATCATGAGCATAGGATTGATTAAAAACACACCTCAATAACATTTTTTTGCAGGGAGGGAGCAGACTCACCTACGCCCAGCTATCTGTCAATGAAGAGTGACCAGTCAATGGGTCCATCTTCAAGGTCATTTATGATTTTAATTAATAGATGAAGAATAATTTAAAGTATCTAAAGTGTGTCATGTGGGAATTCATTACTATAAAAAAATCAACAAAATTAAAATGCACAATACCTTGCATGTATGTATAAAAAAAACACATTTGAGGTGATCCAAAACATCAATTTGTTTAATTTCAAATGAATGTATTTCCACCTAATGTATTTCCACCAATTGTAGGATGATGACATCAGACACAACACAACTGTCCATTGGTGGAGTGCATGCAACAATGGTATGTTTGCAAGTTTTAAGCTGAAACTCTATGTATGCATTGTAAATGTATGTTCAGTGGATTGTTATTAGTTTCAATAACAATAAGCAATAGGCATTGGTGATTTGGCAAATAAAAAATATAAACTATATGTGCAGGTACAGTAACTGTTAATTGGTTTAAAAAGAAATACCACTGCCTATGGTGATGATCGTTTTTATTTATTGGGTTCTCAGCATACTGAACATCATGGCATGAACAGAGTCAGCAACCTCAGAGAATTCCCACAGAGAATCGAAGACTGGACGAAGGAGCATGTGAAAGAGTGGCTAATTAGTAGCCTCAAACTCCCTGAGGTCGCAACAAAACTTTATGAACAGGACGTGTCAGGAGCTAGCCTGGTTTGCATTGAGAAACAGGACTTGACTGATTTTGGTGTTAAGTTTGGGCCTGCGATTCAAATCATAAAAAATGTAGAGATACTGAGAAACGACTTGGAGAGTGTAGGGAGAAGCACGAGATCCCCTGAGAGTGACCCCTTCAGAAGACAGGAGAGATTTAGATTTAGAGCCATACCAGAAGCTAGGATGGGGTCACATGAGGAAACTCTGGATTCTGACAGTGTGAAATCGGAGTCGGTGGCTCCAAGTCTAAGCTCATCATGGACATCAGTGGAAGAACTGAGACATTCCGGTTCAGATGTTGCATCCCCCATTCTACTGCCAATGGTAGAGTCGGAATACATTCCAGCTTATGGAAATATGGAGGACAATACGAGACAAAGTGAGACGTCCATCTCATCATTTGACCACTTAAGAGAAACTGTTCCAAATCTGGAGAAGAGAATATGTCCCCCACGTCCCTTTGACAAAAACGACCTATCGTTCACATACATACAAAATGATACCCTCCCCCCTGAATCCGGTCCAAGCAATCTCATTGACCCTGTACATGAGTACAAGCTCCTGCCAAGCACAGAGGAAGCCAGTGAGATAGATATTCTGGAAAAGTTCAGCAATGAAGTGTTTCGTTTTTCCGCAGCCTGCATGAACTCTCGCACCAATGGTACAATTCATTTTGGGGTGACAGGCGGGCCCAGACACATGCATGGACAGGTGATTGGGCAAAACCTGCCATCATTCAATATGTATACAGACAGGTTTGACTTGCATCTCAAGGAACACTTTGGAGAAGAAACAAATATCGCAAGATCATGCATCAGACCTCCAAAATTCTTTCAGGTTCAACGTCTAGATGGCGCGACTTCAGACAAGTGGGTGATAGAAGTTGATGTTGTCCCAAGTTATTCACAGACTCAAGAGAAGCTTTTCTATACCTCAATAATATCTGAACAAAATGGAGAAGAATACAAAACTGAATGTCTGTTTATTCGACAAGGTCCAAAGAGCATCAACATTCTTGCAGACAATAATCCCAGAAGTCTACAGGAGAAGATGAGAGGTTTGACAGAGGAAGTCAAATGTTGGTCATCAGCACGCAAGTCAAAAGAGGAGAGCAACTGTCAGCAGCCCAACCAAAACCACCAAGGTCAGAGGCTAAAACAATTGATAACTCATGGGAGAGACACACTTGAAAACTCATTGCAAGTTATAGTTGTCACAAACAAGTGCCACCCCAGTCAACATGAACATTTGGGTTTTTTGAAAGAGATGAAGTTGTTTGCAGTGCTCGAGTTTGACCCAGAATCTGACATGAACGGGACATGCAGTTTCTACAGAACAGATCGCATAGCGAATCTTCATTACCCTCGAATGTACAATACTAATGACAATGTCTCCACTGTTATCGGAAAGCTGAACTTGTTTAAGCAGACAAGCTGGGTCTTTTGTAATGGTCGAGCAAATGAGGTCAGTGAAGCAGACAGACCTTTCAGTACCAGTGAATGGCTCAAGAAACGTGCTGGAGAAATCAGCGATATGGTGTCATTTCTCTGCAATCCAGACGTCTTGTCGAAAGACAGACTACTTGTGGTGTTCATGCTTCACTCAGGAGTCACTGACATCTCAAGCCCTGTACTTGAGGCCTTTTGTGCGATCTATCGCACTCTTGAGGGTGAGGATAATATGCTCTGCATATGCAAAGATTCCAATGTATTCAGTCAATGGAGAGACATGATAAACACTCGCTGCAAAGTGGATATTACTAGTAAATGTATCTACGAATTGAGCCTGACTGAAATCGACTGCACCATCAGGAAAATCAAAGAACCCCAGACACGGTCCTCTAGGAGATATCTGCCATCTTCTGGCTCCAGTTCAGTCCTCCTGACACAAAAAGACGAAGAGCTGATGACCGTACTTGATATACTGAGTGAAAATGAATGTGAGAACACTGAAATTGAAACCAAAGACACTTTTGAGGAATTCAAGACCAACACGGAGGAGGACTTTTACAGAGGCGGACAAGTGACTTGGTGGAACTTCTACTTGTCCGAGAGGCCAGGTTGTCTGCCATTCATCAAACGTGACAAGTATGAGGATCTTCACAACCTGATCACACCTACAGAGAGGTACACATCGCCATGCATAATAATAAACCTCTTCCATCATCCAGGATGTGGTGGAACAACACTGGCCATGCACGTGTTGTGGAACTTGAGATGTAAATTCAGATGTGCCGTTCTGAAAAACACCACAGCACAGAACAGTGAGATCGCAGTCCAAGTCACACACCTGCTGACCTGTGGCAAAGAGAAGCAGTTGAGTTATTCTCCTGTTCTACTCTTGGTGGACAACTGGGAGGACGTTGAAGACCTACAGAGATGCATACTAAGTGCAGCCAACGAGAAGAAGAAACCTGACACTCTGATGGTCATCATACTGAACTGTGAGAGATCACAGATTCCTGCAGAGAGCTCCAGAAACAGCCGACTTGACAATGTGTTCATGATCAACAAGCTCTCCACCAAAGAGCAGAGCTTCTTTGAGGTGAAACTGAAAGAGCTCAAAGGTCACCATCAAAAACCTGAAACGTTCTACGCCTTCATGATCATGACAAACAATTTCAGTGAGAAGTACATCAAGAATCTGGTGCGAAACACCCTGAAAGACCTTGACACCTCCAGAAAAGAAGGACAGCTATTTTCACTCTTAGCTTTGCTAAATACATATGTGAACGGCTCCTACATGGCCCTGTCCCTATGTGAGGATTTTGTGGGGATTAGGAATGCTCTGTGGGGAAAAGAGACACTTGAGGACAAAATTAACCCATACTCCACGCTACTGATCCGCTTCAACATTGAAGAGCACGGCACTTATCAGGCAGTTCGGTTTCTACACCAAATGATTGCAAGTAATTGCCTCAAAGTCCTCACCGGAAAGCACAAGCTTCAACTGGGGGAAATAACAACCAGTCTGTTACACTGTGACTTGCTGTACAAATCTGGCATGGGTAAGGACATCCTGGTTCAAAACATCCAAAGTATGCTGATCACGCGGCAACGAAAGGAACTTGGACATGACAAAGATACACTCTTCTCTCCTTTGATTGAAGACATACAGACGGATGAGGGAATCAGCCAAATCAAAGAAGTTCTTGTAAGAGCAACAATGAGATTTGACAAAAACGCAACTCTGCCACAAGCTCTGGCAAGGCATTTCTATCTGAAAGAGAAGGATTATATATCTGCTCTGCAATGGGCCAAGGATGCACAGCAGAAAATGTACAATTCTTACATTGCAGACACATTGGGACAGGTGTACAAAAGCCACCTGAAATATGAAATTGAACGTGCTGAGGAGCTCACTCCAGAAGGGTTAGACAAATGCCTAAAATTAGCATTTCAGGCCACCAAAGCATTCAGAGATTCACAGGAACTCGCAAAGAAGGACGAGCCAATGGATTCCCTTGATCTGCCCAACAGAAAGAGGCAACGAACCTACAACACATCTGGGTATGTCGGTGAAATGGAAGTTTCAATGATTGTTTTTGATATCATCAAAGATATTCCTTTTTTCAACAAAAGTGATGCACTCCAGCGAGACAAAATGCTGCAGTTCCTCAAAAACCACTTGCCAGTGAGTGATTTTCATGAAACAACAAACAGTACAAATTATCAATTCATTGCTGTTCTGTCAGACCACGAGAAATTCCTGGTCTCTTTGAAGCCACGGCTGAAGGAGATGTTCAGTTTTTTTGAGAACTACTTCACATACCTGAAGCCAAGGTCAATTGAGAAGGAGACAGCAGAGGACAGAAACAAACGAAAAGTATCAGAGCTCTTCAAGAAGTACATTCACATCTTCTGTTCCTCGGGAGAAGAGAGAGCCTCCGAAAGGGCCAGTAAACCAAAACTGAGTCTCCGGCAGGAGATAGAGGAGCAGCGAAACTATTTGGAGCAAAAACGAGCAGATTCATTTGCTGGTCTTCTCCAGTATCTGAATGAGAAGAATGGGAATCAAATTGAATTAATTCTGAAGAAATTGCAGTTCATTGTTCAAAATTCTACACGGAAACTCATGGCTGATCAGATCAATTTCATCCTTGCAAACATTGTTCTTCACTGCGTTAAGCAAAGCTCAACATTGCTGAAGAGGTACGAGGAGCTGGTCTCCCTTCTCAACGAGGCACTGCAAGAAGAGGGAACCAATTCAAACTGCACAGAGCTGTACTACCTCTCAATGTTGCTGATGTGGCCAAGAAAGGACAACCTGCTTGAGAGCACCACAACGTTCAAAAACATTGGCACGTATGTCACTTCATCGAAAAAATCTTTCCATCGTCGCTTCTCCCACATGTTGCCGGCGAAGAGTTGCATCGCACATTTCTACCTCGGGAAATCAAGAGGACTGAGGAGAATAATTCACAAAGGCAGGCTTGATCAGTTGCTGTACAAAGAGGGACCCAAAACATCACACAAGAAGGCCTCATCCAAAGATAGACCCCCAAACCCGCATCAACTGTGGCAAAGTGGAGCAATATGGAGGGATCCTGAGATACAAAACCTTTTACAGCGGGTCAAAGGCAAAACGGAAAACGGTGATATTTATGTTTACTACGGGGGCAATTTGAAAATCTCAGTGCGTCCAGTATACCTTGGTGGAGTCCGGAGTGGATGCAGTACGGAGGAGGTCTCCTTTTACCTTGGATTCACCATGGAGGGACCCGTCGCTTATGACATAAAGTATGAAAATGACCGGTAAACAGCTTACCATCAGGCAGACTGAGTAAGGGATGCAAGCGTTTGCACTTAGGGAAGGCAAAGCTTCCATTGAAGTTATATAGGCCTAGAGGGTTTGACTGGGGTGAATGTCTGTGAACCAGGACAGAATCACATTAAGTAAGATACCAGTGTGCTCTTGTCACTGTGTGAGGAAACCCAACCTCAACCACCTTGATATAATCAAAGCAGAGAGAACAGGTGTCGGGTGACATTCAGCAATGAATCATTCATGCTTTTAGAGGTGAAACAATGAATCATTCATGCTTTTAGAGGTGAAACAATGACAATCAATCTGGCATCAGAATGGATTGTAATGTCTCTAAGTCCCTGTAATTTTGTCTCTTAAATCCCTGTAATTTTATCTCTAAGTCCCTGTAATTTTGTTTCTAAGACCCTCTAATTGTAACATACAGTACTACACAGTAGCAGACCAATGAACAAGGATTGTAGACCTATAAACCATTTGCAACTATTCAATGCTTAAAACATGTTTTATGGTTTTGCATTGTGTTTATTGAAACTACGGAATGATTATTATGTTACAAGGCATATTGACTTTCTGCAAGTTATGTATCTTCTTCAGATGTTTGTCTAAATACATTCAATTGCGTGGTTATTTGAAAGTATATGCTGCATTATTTACAAGAGAAAAGAAATTAGGAGAAAACCTATTGTCAATGTTTGTTAATGGAATAAAGAGAATTGCATACTGTATATATACAGTATATACCTGTATATAATTGAGGATATTTTTCCCTGAATGTTCTGTAAAACAATTATGATTCTATAACAAAATGTTTCCTGCATGTCTTGCACCCTACTGAAAATATTTTAATATGTGACACTTTTCAAATCAAATCAAATCAAATCGTATTGGTCACATACACGTGTTTAGCAGATGTTATTGGTCACATACACATGTTTAGTAGATGTTATTGGTCACATACACGTGTTTAGCAGATGTTATTGCGGGTGTAGCGAAATGCTTGTGCTTCTAGCTCCGACAGTGCAGTAACATCTAACAACATATACCCAAAACACACAAATCTTAAGTAAGGAATGGAAATAAGAATATATGCAGATATGGACGAGCGATGTCAGAGCGGCATGGACTTAGATACAGTAGAGAAATATAGAATTAAGCAATAAGGCACGAGGGGGTGTGGTATATGACCAATATACCTCGGCCAATATACAATTTTGAACCTGGTAGTGTGCCAAATTAATATTCATAACCTACAGTAAAGCACTGTTTGATTATGTTGTTGTTGTGTTTAATTTACCAGAACATGTTTCATGTGCCACTGGCTTTTCTATATCTTACCATCTGCCAATGTTCAGCTGGAAAACTATACAAAATGGCCATCCCTGGAATATACTGGTCCTGATCAGTAGGAATGTTATTTTTCAAATAGAAACACAGCAGGCAGATAGAGACTATCTATCATGATTTTATTAAGTTGCTACAACAAAAAAAAAAAGGATTTTGCTCTGTTTTAGTCACTGAAATAGTTTTTCAGAATAACTGGTCTGACAGCACCCTCTACTGGACCAACACAAATCACACACTGTCAGTGTGGGGCCGATTACGTGTTAACTAGGTATTCTTGTGATTATTTTTTTTATACAATAGGATCCCCCAAAGAAGTGTGTGAGGGGCTGATTGTGAGAATGTAGACTTTCTCTCAGTCAAGCTGTCCAATACAATAACGGTTGTTGTAGACAACATATAGTGTCCGTATGCTTGTGTACTTACTGTATCTGTCTGTCTGCCATTTTCTCACATTACAACGTAATTAACTTCCAAAACCAATGTCCAGAAAAGCGTTAAAAGTTCCCAAAACTATAGCCCAACAGACTTAGCTAGCTACTGCTACTCCTTTATAGCCACAAGACAGCAAGCAAGATATAGTAATAAACATGTATTCTAAAGAGAGATAGATAGCTAAGAAAGTAGGCTATTTACCGGATATCTAAATGAACGCAAACCAACGCAAGGTTCGCTATTATGAAGGCATTTCTTTATAAAACATAATGAATAGCAAACGTTTGGCGTGGCTTTATGCAATGGTTGCGTAAACCGCGGATAATGTTCTTCTTCATTTTTCCAATGTATTATAATTTTAGTATTCCCCACAATACTTATAGTTAAACAATCTACAGTAAACTGTCAGGCTCATGTACTGGTAATTAGAGTTAATTCCTGTATGTCAGGATGGCCGAGCGGTCTAAGGCGCTGCGTTCAGGTCGCAGTCTCCCCTGGAGGCGTGGGTTCGAATCCCACTTCTGACATTGATTTTTGTAATGTAGATGCAATATGCCTTTCTTTGTAACATATTTATATTCAACAGGAAATGAATGTCAGAAAATGTTGTTCAGTGTTATAACACTTTGACCCAAAAATGAAAGGTACAGATCAACCATTTTACTTGTTTAAGGTTTTTGTTTCCTGACATTGAAAGCAGTCTATGACTGTGAATGAGTCACTGCAATACACACTATGATTTGGTAAACTAACATCTGCACTGATTTTGCAACATGTATAAATGCAAAGAGAATAGTTAAGCATGGTGTTGTGCCAATAAATTATATATAGACTAGATGACTTATAGGGGGCGCTGTGTTGAAGCCAAAATGCCTCCATCTTGGCACTCCCCTTGTTTGTAATTAATATTTTGGAAGCTATAGAAATGCATTTATTAATGTCTACATTTGTTTTTGCCACATGTATTATATTACAGACACCTAAATGCATGCTTTACAATTATATTATGTGAGGTAAACATACATATAAAAAATCTATATATAAAAACATTTAAATATATATATATTTATTATATTAGTAATGTTACTATCCCCAGTACAACAAAAAAATACTTAAAAACATGTAATTTTGTCCTGAAACATTTAAAGCTGCAAAGGGTCACTTTTTTGGGTGACCCTACAAAATTCAGACAGACATTTTAGTTATAGATCTGTCATTATCATTGAAATCAATTCCAAGAAGCTTAGATCTATGTTATGTGCACAATTTATATTCTTCCCATTCTTAACTTTCATTTCTGCATCTTTCACTTTTGATTTTGTTCACCAGCTTCAAACAACTGAAAATACAATATTTTTGGTTATTGAAGACATATTTCACAGCTGTTTCGATGGTACAATGACTCTCTACGCTATACTTGCTTGTTTGATCACAAACTTATATTAGGCAAACTATTCGAATTTTTGCAACCAGGAAATGGCAGAGAAATTTCTGCATAATGTACCTTTAAAATGATGGTCTCTGCTAAACTGAGCAGAGACCGTTGCTAAGCAGAGAGCATTGCTAAGCAGAGACCGTTGCTAAGCAGAGACCATTGCTAAGCAGAGACCGTTGCTAAGCAGAGAGCATTGCTAAGCAGAGACCGTTGCTAAGCAGAGAGCATTGCTAAGCAGAGACCGTTGCTAAGCAGAGACCATTGCTAAGCAGAGAGCGTTGCTAAGCAGAGACCGTTGCTAAGCAGAGACCGTTGCTAAGCAGAGAGCATTGCTAAGCAGAGACCGTTGCTAAGCAGAGACCATTGCTAAGCAGAGACCGTTGCTAAGCAGAGAGCATTGCTAAGCAGAGACCGTTGCTAAGCAGAGAGCATTGCTAAGCAGAGACCGTTGCTAAGCAGAGACCATTGCTAAGCAGAGAGCGTTGCTAAGCAGAGACCGTTGCTAAGCAGAGACCGTTGCTAAGCAGAGAGCATTGCTAAGCAGAGACCGTTGCTAAGCAGAGACCATTGCTAAGCAGAGAGCGTTGCTAAGCAGAGACCGTGGCTAAGCAGAGACCGTTGCTAAGAAGAGACCGTTGATAAGCAGAGACCGTTGATAAGCAGAGAGCGTTGCTAAGCAGAGAGCGCACTGAACAGTGAGTGCAGTTGCACTTGGCCAAATCAATTCCAGTAATCAATTAAATAACTATATATTTACTCTTACACGTCGCGACCCATACTTTAAGAAAGGCTGATCTAAGGATCTTTGTGATGCTTTCTCTCCTCTTGTGTAACAGAGTAGAGGTATAGAGTTGTGTAATAGTTCATGTAGGTGGATGCCATGTGCAATCGGTTGTGCTAAGACAATGAGAGTTAATGACTATAGATACTGGTATGTATGTGTATATTCTGCTGTACTAAGACACTTTAAATATACCGTTTTTTGTTGCTGCCATAATACACTATGTGGAAGTTCTTCTTCCCCCTTGATATTCAATCATATTATGTTTTAATTGAATTTCCCTTTTAAATCTCTGAAACTGTGGAGATCTTAGCTCTGTCTCAATGAATCTTTCCTTCAGTCCTTGCATCCTCTCTCCTCGACCCCTTCACAAAACTCATTGGATAATATGTTCCAAGTGGAGGGACCTTGACCTTCTCTTCTAATAGGGTTGACAAGGAGGAGAGGAGATAGGATGCGAGGAATCCCAGTAAAAAAACGATTGAGTCTTAGCCCTTTTCAGAGGATTGGCCTCACAGAGTGCTTTCACAGTAACTTGACCTAGACCTCAAAGAACAAGCAAAAGAACACGTGTGAAGTTTCCCCCAGAAATACCTATTGAGAAAGATTAAGACCCACATTTCCCACACAAGACCCTGAATAACTATCCACACTGATAGAAAAAAAGGCCCTTTATGTCTAGCCTATTGTAGGGTTGCTACCTAGCCTTTTGTAAGGTCAATAGCTAGTTTATTGTAAGGCCTTGTGGGGCCTACTCTAGGTCAAGAAAGATCACCTGTTTACAAGAAATGGTATCGGACTTCAAATAAGTCACATGGTACCACAGTGGAGTGTCAGGAGGAGACCTTATAATCCTGACCAGTCTTCCACTTCTCCTTTTCTTTCACCATACGTTCCTTTTTTCATCTTTAACTTTCCTTGTTGTTGTTGTGGAATATGCAAACTGTATGTCAAATCTAAAGAATGTGCTGCATTAACAGACTCAACTCAGGGTCCGTATTTGTCACGTCTCAGAGGAGAAATGCTGATCTAGGATCTGTTTAGCCTTTTGCTCATATGATGACACTGTCAATTATCTTGTAATCTTTTTGGCTAACCACATTGGAACACTAATCTTTAAGGACATGAACTGGCAGTGGTTTGAGCAAAGTATACTGCTATTGTTTTCAGGAATGTAAACCTACGGCAGGGACAGGAGGGGTGGAAGGAGAAATGGGTGGGATGATGAGAGAGATAGGAGGGATGATAGGAGGGACAGGAGGGGTGATAGTAGAGACAGGAGGGGAGATAGGAGGGGTGATAGGAGGGACAGGAGGGGTGATAGTAGAGACAGGAGGGGAGATAGGAGGGGTGATAGGAGGGATGGTATGGGTGATAGGAGAGACAGTAGGGGTGATAGGAGAGACGAGAGGGGTGATAGGAGACACGAGAGGGGTGATAGGAGAGACAAGAGGGGTAGGAGGGGTGATAGATGAGAGGGGTGATAGAAGAGGCTATATGAGAGACAGGAGTGTTGATTGGAAAGACAGGAAGGGTGATAGGAAAGGTGATAATTGACGGGGAGGGGTGATAGGAGGGACAGGAACGGTGGAAGGAGAAATGGGTGGGATGATGAGAGAGATAGGAGGGATGATAGGAGGGAAAGGAGGGGTGATATGAGACAGGTGAGACAGGAGGGGCGATTGGAGAGACGAGAGGGGGGATAGGAGAGACGAGAGGGAGATAGGAGAGACAAGAGGGGTGAAAGGAGAGACGAGAGGGGTGATAGGAGAGACGAGAGGGGTGATAGGAGAGGCGAGAGGGAGATAGGAGAGACGAGAGGGAGATAGGAGAGACAGGAGGGGTGATAGGAATTGACAGGGAGGGGTGATAGGAGGGACAAGAGGGGTGATAGGAGAGACAGGAAGGGTGATAGGAATGGGCGGGGAGGGGTGATAGGAGGGACAAGAGGGGTGATAGGAGAGGTGAGGGATGATAGGAAAGACGAGAGGGGTGGTAGGACAGACGAGAGGGGTGATAGGAGAGTATGGAGAGGTGATAGGAGAGACAAGAGGGGTGAAAGGAGAGACGAGAGGGGTGATAGGAGAGACGAGAGGGGTGATAGGAGAGACGAGAGGGAGATAGGAGAGACGAGAGGGAGATAGGAGAGACAGGAGGGGTGATGGGAGACAGGAGGTGCGATTGGAGAGACGAGAGGGGGGATAGGAGAGACGAGAGGGAGATAGGAGAGACGAGAGGGAGATAGGAGAGACGAGAGGGAGATGGGAGAGACAAGAGGGGTGATAGGAGAGACAAGAGGGGTGAAAGGAGAGACGAGAGGGGTGATAGGAGAGACGGAAGGGGTGATAGGAGAAACAGGAAGGGTGATGGGAGATTGGAGGGACGGTGGCAGGGATGTGTGATGTGAAATCACATGATTTCATCATAAAATGTTTTGGCAGTGAGTGTGTGTAATGTGAGGTGTCCTACGATGAACGTCAACAAGATGCATGACGAGCATTGTTAAAAAGACCTCCACAAAGATCCATCTAACTGAAGTGTCTGCACACTGACAGACAGTGAGGCACGAAATAAACCACGGGTGACTATGGGTGACTACTTTACCACCTGGAACACAACAATGGTTTCAGTTCTGTCCCCTCCTCATAACCACCATTAACCACAACTAAACTGTTTTAATTGAATCTGAACATACCAGTTGATACCTAAAAGAAACAATAGCAAAGCACTCGCCGCTACTGTTTTGGTAGAGATATGAGGTACAGGCCTGGAGAAATGTAACCACTCTCAAATTCATAGACAGAGCTCTGGCTACTACAAGGACTGACCATCCATGATATAAACAAGTACAGTTTAACCATGTGTTGAGGCTATACAGTGTTAGTTTACATTTACATGTGTGATGTGCATGTCTTCATTAACCCAGGTGTATGTATCTGTCTCCAGGTGCAACTCATTACAATTAGGGGCGGGGCTTGGCTGATATATACCTTGCGTACAAGTAGAAAAACACGTTGACTCACCCTACTTGTAGAGAAACACCAATACCATCCTCCTCTCATTCATGCTAATGAAACGGTCTATCACTCTGTCATACAGAACAGGCTTTCATTTTTTGTTGTCCTAGGCTACCTGGATAAAATGCTTGCTCGCTATCCTAATTTCCATTCATGGGCAACGTCAGCTAGTTAACATTAGCCTTCCACATCTAGCTACATATTGAACTTCCATCCAGGCGCACAAATATGTATGAGTTAATGGTTAGATCAGAATCGCCATTATAGTCATTGGCCGGTACGGAGAATTAAGTACAACCACAAGTCCAAATCCCTATCTCCATCCATGGCTAATTGAGGATAGGGTCCATTTTAGCTAGCTTGTAGGGTCGCTAGCTTAATTTAGAGTGGCTATTGTAACTAGCCTTTGGTAGGGTTGCTAGCTAGCTTATTGTAAGGCCTTGTGGGGCCTACTCTAGGTCAATGAAGATAATCTGTTTTACAAGAAATGGTATCGGACTTTAAATAAGTCACATGGTACCACAGTGGGGTCTCAGGAGGAGACCTTATAATCCTGACCAGTCTTCCACTTCTCCTTTTCTTTCACCATACGTTCCTCTTTTCATCTTTCACTTTCACTGTTGTTGTTGTGAAATATGCAAACTGTATGTCAAATCTAAAGAATGTGCTGCATTAACAGACTCAACTCAGGGCTCGTATTTATCACGTCTCAGGATTGTGTAACTATGGCAGGGACAAGAGGCGTGATAGGAGAGACAGGATGGGTGATGGGATAGACAGGAGAGGTGATAGGAGAGACAGGAGGGGTGATAGGAGAGACAGGAGAGGTGAAAGGATAGACAGGAGAGGTGATAGGAGAGAGGAGAGGTGATAGGAGAGAGGAGGGGTGATAGGAGAGACAGGATGGGTGATGGGATAGACAGGAGAGGTGATAGGAGAGAGGAGGGGTGATAGGAGAGACAGGGGGGTGATGGGATAGACAGGAGAGGTGATAGGTGAGACAGGAGAGGTGATAGGAGAGAGGAGGGGTGATAGGAGAGACAGGGGGGTGATGGGATAGACAGGAGAGGTGATAGGAGAGACAGGAGGGGTGATGGGAGAGACAGGAGGGGTGATGGGAGAGACAGGAGGGGTGATGGGAGAGACATGAGGGGTGATAGGAGAGACAGGAGAGGTGATAGGAGAGACAGGAGGGGTGATGGGAGAGACAGGAGGGGTGATGGGAGAGACAGGAGGGGTGATGGGAGAGACAGGAGGGGTGATAGGAGAGACAGGAGGGTGATAGGAGAGACAGGAGGGGTGATAGGAGAGACAGGAGGGGTGATAGGAGAGACAGGAGGGGTGATAGGATAGACAGGAGGGGTGATAGGATAGACAGGGGGGTGATAGGAGAGACAGGAGGGGTGATAGGATAGACAGGAGGGGTGATAGGATAGACAGGAGGGGTGATAGGAGAGACAGGAGGGGTGATGGGAGAGACAGGAGGGGTGATGGGAGAGACAGGAGAGGTGATTGGAGAGACAGGAGGGGTGATGGGAGAGACAGGAGGGGTGATGGGAGACAGGAGGGGTGATGGGAGAGACAAGAGGGGTGATGGGAGAGACAGGAGGGGTGATAGGAGAGACAGGAGGGGTGATAGGAGAGACAAGAGGGGTGATAGGAGAGGCAGGAGGGGTGATAGGAGAGGCAGGAGGGGTGATAGGATAGACAGGAGGGGTGATAGAATAGACAGGAGGGGTGATGGGAGAGACAGGAGGGGTGATGGGAGAGACAGGAGAGGTGATTGGAGAGACAGGAGGGGTGATAGGAGAGGCAGGAGGGGTGATAGGATAGACAGGAGGGGTGATGGGAGAGACAGGAGGGGTGATAGGAGAGGCAGGAGGGGTGATAGGAGAGGCAGGAGGGGTGATAGGATAGACAGGAGGGGTGATAGAATAGACAGGAGGGGTGATAGGAGAGACAGGAGGGGTGATGGGAGAGACAGGAGGGGTGATGGGAGAGACAGGAGAGGTGATTGGAGAGACAGGAGGGGTGATGGGAGAGACAGGAGGGGTGATGGGAGACAGGAGGGGTGATGGGAGAGACAAGAGGGGTGATGGGAGACAGGAGGGGTGATGGGAGAAATGGGAATGGTGATAGTTTGTGCGGTGGCAGGTACGGGACATTTAAAATCACATGATTTCATGAGGATATGTTTCCGCAGTGAGTGTAGGGAGGGGGATATGGCCTAAAACTAATTTCTAGATTTTGAAAATGTTTTCTCAAAATTAAAGGTCAAATACACTGCATTAAAACAGTCAAAAATAATCTAATTAATTCCGAGTCTGTGAAATTAAACCTAGGCTGAATATAGGCCTTCCACAACCATAAGACCCACTAATTATTTAATTAATTGTTCTAAATAGTTGTACCTGCATTTTTCTGCATTAATCATTAATCTGGCTTTCAGGTCTGTCTATAAAAAAGCCCCTTTTGTAACAAATTTAACCAGAACCATGCATAACGCACATTCATTAATAATGTAGCAGGCATTATGGGAAATGAACACCGGTCTCAATACAAATCTATCAAGCACAAGCCCACGTGCTGCTGAGTAGCCAGCAAATACTTATATTCCAAGTTTAGTTAACTTGGATCTAGGTATAATTTCACAAGCTCTGAATTCAGTTAACAAGGCAAAACAGTTGAATTGTTATGAACACACCCTTCTGTCCGTCTCCAACTGTTTGAACAGCATGCTAGACGGTCCACTTTGTGGACAGTGGCCTACTTTATTTCTCAGATTGAGAATGGGTTGTATTTTACCTTTAATTAACTAGGCAAGTCAGTTAAAAACAAATTCTTATTTACAATGACGGCCTACAACTGCCAAACCAGAACGATGCTGGGCCAACTGTGCAGCGCCTGATGGGACTCCCGATCACGACCGGTTGTGATACAGCCCAGGATTGAACCAGGGTCTGTAGTGACGATTCTATCACTGTGACGCAGTGCCTTACACCGCTGCGCCACTCTGGAGCCCCAGGGCATGGTTCGAAAGGTTCACTTTTCCTCTATTACAGTACGATAATGTCTCCATGTGTTTCAAGTGTCCACATGACCGATTATTTTGGACCAAACCTCAAATTCAAATTGCGAGTTGAAACCGTTTGTCAGAGGAAGAAGTGATCTCTCATCTTTGTTGATGTGAGTGGTAGGTGGAGGGACTTGGGAGAAAGAGTCGAAGTGAGAGGTTTCACTCTCGCCAAAATCTGTCCAAAATAAGCCCAATGCGTTTCTTTGCATTTATTTTTAACCTTGTCGTTTGCCTTCCCACCTTTGAGACAACAACTCCTATTTTTAGGGTGGAGACATGAGCATCTTGTCATTATATACAGATCTCTGGTGTAAATGGGAAGGTGTGGATGGCTGAGGTCTCGTGCAGAGGTTTCTCTCCATTGATTTAGCTAGCTAACTAGCATTAGCTGTAAATTAGCTGTAAACTGGTCGAGGTGGCTTGTTCGCATTGGTGTGCAGTTGTAACTTGCTTGTATATCTAACTAACAAACAAACAAATATATGCACTGTCAATCAAAGACGCAGTGCCCAAGTCTCATCACATCAATCCTCAGCACTTAGAAAAGCATATCAAGCGAAGGGTTTTACGCTTGCTCAGTTCATGGGTCTCGAGCACTGCACGAGTGGACATTTTGAAATGGAAGTTACAGAACTCCCTCGTGTGCTTCTGTTATGGCGAAAAGTCCTCAATTAAACTGACATTAAATGTGGAGAATGATACATTTGCATTTGTTGGTCATCAATTAGCCTTTTAAATGCTATTCCTATGTAGCCTACCATTTTATACAATAAATATGTGGAAATTATGATATCACTGGAGTCATTGCAAATCAATTTGTGCCGCTTGTGTAGCCTACCTAGAGCTGGCAAATGGATTTAATAAATAGCCAATAACTTCAGTTTATTGTTGTTGTTGTAGCCTTGTGTTATTATGCAATTATTAATGGCCATGTTTAGTTAATGAAATTGGAAGTTATCAACTGTGATCATGGTAACAATTCTATCGCAATTGCATTAGATTGAAGGTAGATCAGTCAGATTAGGCTACACAGAAAAACAAATATGCAATGGCTGTTGTTGACAAGCATAGGCCTAATTAGGTAATTTCCATATTTGTCTTAGTGATTTCGACTCCACCCTAGTTGCCTATTCCAGCAGGCTAACTGACAACGGAAGCACCTAGAAAGCGCCTCGCCTTGCTGAATAAATGAGTCTGTCAATTTTAACTAAGCAAGCTGCTAAATCGTTCGTCTTACATCTTGCCTAGGCTACTGTAGGCTATCTGAAATTAGATGAGGGCCTATCAGGGTTTATAGGCTACCTGCATCTAGCTAACCAAACCATGGAAAAGTTGAGTTATAATCATAAACCCAGCCAATGGCTAGTCTTAACATCTGACACTGTCCCGTCCTGACCTTAGTTCCTTTTTTATGTCTCTGTTTTAGTTTGGTCAAGGCGTGAGTTGGGGTGGGCATTCTATGTTTTGTAGTCTAGGTTTTGTATTTCTAGGTGTTTGGCCTGGTATGGTTCCCAATCAGAGGCAGCTGGCAATCGTTGTCTCTGATTGAGAAACATACTTAGGCAGCCTGTTTTCCCACTATGATTTGTGGGTAGTTGTTTTCTGTCTTTGTGTGTCTGCACCAGACGGAACTGTTTCGTTTGTTCCACTTTGTTGTTTTTTGTTCTAGTGTTCAGTTCCTTTATTAAATTTACCATGAACACGTACAACGCTGCACCTTGGTCCTCTTCACCTTCTTCCACCTACGACAACCGTTACAGGCACATAATAACGGCACAATTGCCATTCGTTTTATATTAGTCACATTTGCTCGCAATAATTATTATTGATGGAAAACCCAATTTTGTGACTTCGGTCGTTAGAAGTTAAGTCGAGATTTCTTCTTAATTCGCTCGATGACGTTATGGAAAAATGGTTTATTGGCTAAATGTGGCAACTCCTCTCTAGCTGCGAACACTACTCTTTGGGCTAGTTTTCAGGCCTTGTTGGCGGGTTTTGAAAAGTCATTGGGCTAGAAATGTAGGCTTGACCTGGCAACCCTGATTGTGTATGTGTTCCATTCAGAGATGAATGGACAAGACAAAATATTGAAGTGCCTTTGAAAGGGGTATGGTAGTCGGTGCCAGGCACACCGGTTTGTGTCCAGAACTGCAACGCTGCTGGGTTTTTCACGCTCAACAATTTCCCGTATAAAACAAGAATGATCCACCACCCAAAGGACATCCAGCCAACTTGACACAGCTGTGGGATGCATTGGAGTCAACATGGACCAGCAGGTGATCCTAATGTTTGGTATACACAGTGTATGTAGACCTACTTGCAATATGACATGTCTAATTTAAAGGTTGTATATGAAAAAAGAGGTCATGGAGAAGGAAACCCTTCACCCGGCAAGATAGTATTGTTTTTGACTTGATCAACAATAACAAAATGCACAATAAGAATTTAAAACCAACAGTTTGCAAAGGATTTTTGAACATTCTGGACGTTGAACGTTCTGAAACAATGGCATTCTGTCACTGGGAATAGCCTAATGTAAGCAGGTGTGAAAAGAACCACCTGAGCGGGATGCCCCACCTCCTGGTCTTGAGGAGAAGAATAAAAAACTGACGGGGTTCTATTCTGCACTGTTCAGCCAATCCAGTACATGTAGAGGAGGAGTTAAGATGGAGTGTCACAGTGAGGGGATTTGATTAATGGGTGAACCGGGCTAAGAAAATCAGGGATGCCTTGCCAGGGTGAGCTGGGTGCCACGGTCAAAGCCGACAGCAAAGTCGGCTGAAAACAAAAGTGACGAATGTCAAGCAAGCTTAGTAATAAGTTGTGATGACACTGAATCCTAAGTGTTTTATTTAAGTAATAAGGCATGAGGGGGTGTGGTATATGGCCAATATACCACGGCTAAGGGCTGTTCTAGCACGACACAGTGCAGAGTGCCTGGACACAGCCCTTAGCCAAGGTATATTGCTATTATAAACTGGTTACCAATGTAATTAGAGCAGTATAAATAAATGAGGTATATACCCGTGGTATATGGTCTGATATACCAAGGCTGTTAGCCAATCAGCATTCAGGACTCGAATCATCCAGTTCATAAAGAAACATATATTGCTTAACCACCCTTCCCAAGGAAAACGACTGAAATTGGATTTAAAAAAGACATGTTTTATGTTCCTGAATGATTCATCATGCTGTTCTGTTGATATTATGGCTCTATTAGAGCTAGGCGCTCTGCCCTCACCGCTTTTGCCCGGTGACGTGAAGCCCGGTTTACCCCCCGGGTCAGTATAATAGAACTCCCTCCTTGTTAACAGCGAGACTCTCGTCCAAAAGCGGAAGTCGCATCACAGGCTATCTTCCTTTTCCCATGAATACAGGATGCATCCGATTGTGAGGGTGCTCAGAGAGCCTGTCAGGCAACAGTGCATATTCAGATCAAATGTTATTAGTATATTTCTATAGTACTATAGAAGAGGCCATATAAATGACAAGGAAAAGGATTCATACATTTTATGAAACCGATAGCCTATTGCCTCATACCAGAATGAACATGGACCTGCCTATTCATTCAGGTATCTGATGTTAGAAATCAAAATATATTTCTTCCTGCATCCATATGTGATAGGCCTGTGATCAATGGCTTGCACTTCACCGTTGCAACATTGATCATGCAATGGATGCATGCACAGTCATGAGTTAAATTGAACCTTACCTACTTTATTCGATAAAAACCACTGTTAAAAAAATCATCAACTCATTTATTGGAATATAACAGCAGGCCAAAGATAAGCTACCTCTTTTGAGCTATTGATTTATAGTATTTTTCTGTTGTCAACACTTTCTACCACAGTACAGTTGTCACGGCAGATTTCCTCCTCTTCGTCCGAAGAGGGGTAGCTCAGGACTGAGGGGCAGCTCCGGACTGAAGGGCAGCTCCGGACTGAGGGGCAGCTCCGGACTGAGGGGTAGCTCAGGACTGAGGGGCAGCTCCGGACTGAAGGGCAGCTCTGGACTGAAGGGCAGTTCCGGACTGAGGGGTAGCTCCGGACTGAGGGGCAGCTCAGGACTGAGGGGTAGCTCAGGACTGAGGGGTAGCTCAGGACTGAGGGGCAGCTCAGAACTGAGGGGCAGCTCCGGACTGAAGGGCAGCTTTGGACTGACTGATGGCTCTAGCAGCTCCTGGCTGGCTGACGGCTCTGGCAGCTCCTGGCTGGTGGACGGCTCTTGCAGCTCCTGGCTGGCTGACGGCTCTGGCAGCTCCTGGCTGAATGGCAGCTCTGGCGGCTCAGGACAGACTGGCGGCTCTGGCGGCTCAGGACAGACTGGCGGCTCTGGTGGCTCAGGACAGACTGGCGGCTCTGGTGGCTCAGGACAGACGGGAGACTCTGGCGGCTCTGGAGAGACGGGAGAATCTAGCAGCTCTGGAGAGACGGGAGACTCTGGCGGCACTGGAGAGACGGGAGCCTCTGGCGGCGCTGGAGAGGAGGAAGGCTCTAGCAGCACCTGTGGGCAAAAGCGAGGTGCACTGGAGGCCTGGTGCATGAGGCTGGCACAGTCAACACCAGACGACTAGCACGCACCTCAGGACGAGTACGGAGAGCTGACCCAGGTGACATCAAATCCCTGACACGCTTCGTCGGGCGGATGTCGTGCCTCATGCACCAACACAGCACCTCCCTCATAACTCTCTCCTCCAATTTTCCCATGAACTCCTTCACTGTCTCTGCTTCGCTCACCTCCAACACCGCCCTGACCGGCTCTGGTTTTCACCTTGGCTCCTTACGGTAAACAGGGGGAGTCGGCTCAGGTCTGCTATCATCTTTGCAGCAGTGCTGATCACAGTAGTGGTCATATACAAGATGAAAACATGTCCTCCCTGGAGGAAGCAGTAGTGCTAGCCAGTAAGACAGGAGAGACACTTTGGGAAATGGTCAAGGATAGTATAGCTGGGAAGGCATTGCTTCTCACAACAGCAACAGGAGGAACAATGTACATAATCATTAACCTAATAATGAGGAGATAGATGGTTGGAAAATACTACCATGTCCCTCATATGAGAGGGTCAAATCAAATGAATCACATCTGGTTGACTTTCTTTTTGAATATGAAGAGTATTAAGAGCATTCTCTCCTGTTTTAGAGAATGGGTGTTGGGTTTTACCAGAAAGACACACAGTAACATTTAAAAAGCAATACAAATCCAGTACTGGTGGATTTGTCAAAAAATAAAAGTAATCTTAGATCAATATAAACTTACAAAAACTGATAAAGAAGCAGTGTGATTATTGTTGGTGGCTGTTGTGTGATTTTCACCAGCACTGTTGTTGTAAATACAGCATATGAGATTATACAGGCAATATGCATGTAGTTGGTTATAGATGATTATACTGTCACTCTGTTAGAAGACTGATACAACAATACCAGGGTCAGTCAGTCAAGTATCAATGTAGGCCGTTTGGCGAGTTCTGATGGTAAAGAGAAACTCAAAGTATTGTTTAATTGTTTGTGATATACACTACATCTGAAGCACATACAAACTGAAACACACTTCTATCTCCAAACTAAGAATGCACTATAGTTAACCACCCCTGGTTCCTTATACTGTATGTCTTCGTGTAACCAATGGGTTGAACGTTTCAGTGTTGCCTTGTGGATCAATCTGACAGTGGTAAATAAAACTGAGGCTATTTGATGCTTTTAAAATATTGGGGGGGCGTTTCCCCCCTTTCTTTTATCAAACACTAACAAATGTCAAAAAAAAAAAAAAAAATCACAAGTCGATCCCTCTGAAGACTGATTTTACATGGTGCATGTTTGAATGGATGGCAAACTGGTTGAACTGATGTTTATCCTTCTTGTTTGAAGGTTCCGTCAACTGTAAATGTTGTAATATGCCCAAACCAATTGCATGTACTGCACCATTATTGAGTAGTTGTTAAATAAAGACAGTACAACTGCCACAAAGAATAGGCAGTTCATAATTCATTGAATGCATTCAATTAGCTTGTTATGTAATATATATATATATATATTTATTTATTTTTTACCACAGACAAAACTTGTGAAATGATGATTGTATGTAAGGGACTACATACCAAAATAAAATGCCTTGTAACATTACATGTGATATTTAAATCATTTTCAGTCACAGAATGAGTAAGGTCAGGCTACATAAGACATGAACTACAGCATGACTGTCCATCTCCTTTACGGTAGGCATACTACCAATACAGCTCTCATTCTCTCCTCGGGAGCAGGATGAATGATGACTGGCTAAGCATAAATAGTTCATATTCATTTCATAGTTACTGCATGGCACTGTAAATTAAAATTACACTAAAAATACCACTTGACATTGTTGAATCCATCATCCACCATTCCTATATATTATATTGATGCTGTAAAAATATTGCTTTCTGATTTGTGTATTTTCTTCATAAAAAATATACACTATATATAAACATTTATTAAACACTTTATTCAACTTTTGCACTGTTATACTTTAATCATTTCCAGTCCAGTGTCTTTCTGTACAAACCAAACCCATAGTAATTGGCAGCTTTAAAATACACATTACTGCAATGTGAAGTCCAAACCATAGACTCTGAACATTTAGAGTAATGCTATGCTTCGAACACACCGACTGGGTCATTGCGCAAAATAGGTCGCAGAATCATCAAGATATGTGTGTAACAAAAGTTCAACATTCACCTTCTGCTATCATTTCTGTCAACCCGTTTACGCATACAGTTTGACGCACACGTTCGATAAATTCAACGTATGCACCACACAGAACGCACTGCAACTGCCTCTGCAACGAAATGCTGCAAGGCAAACGCAGCGTTCCATTGGAAATGAGTGTACTTCTGGTGTACCAAAACGCCATAACACAGTCGGTGTGTTTGAAGCGACAGCCTACAATCTAATTAACATAATTTAAAAATCCCCATCAAAATCAGTCTGTTTATGCTAGAGAGATTTTTTTTTGCCTGGGCTGCGCCATGATTTACAATAAATCACCTGACTAGAAAGCAACAACGTTCTTACGCCCCACAGTGCTATAAAACGTCGGCTGCATCTCCAATTGTAGACATACGACTCTAGATACCCAGCTCAACAGGCAGGCAAAGGTAAGGACGTCTATAAAGTTACTCATACTAGGCATAAGCCTGAGCCACATTCTTTTTGCATGTTTTGATGCAACAAATGGGTTTTCTTGCCAAATGGACTTTAACAAAATGAAGAATGACTAAGTTTATTAACTGTGAAACGTTTTATTTTACAACAATTCATTTTATACAAATCCTTCTCTAATAGGTTTATTGTAACAATAGAGTAACTAATGAATACATGTCATTTGTAAATGAATGCATTATTATGTCAGTATTATGATGTAGTCATTATGATGTAGGCGTTATGCACATTCCTAAAACGGGACTAATATGGACTTATTACACATACTGCACCTACATTTATTTCTGACAATTAATTCTATAATTTTGCTGCCTTCACTATAAAAGCTCTCTTACCTTTTTTAAAGCTAGAATATTTAATTGAAACAATAACAAAGCGTCCTCCTCACCCCTGATGCTAAAACGCTAAGGGGTGGAGCTGGAGAAATGTAAACACTCTCAAATTCATAGACTGAGATATGGATTGACTGAGATTTATGGTGGATTGCACCAACATGGATTAACTCTTAAACTGAGTTAAATCAAGCTTTGTATATTAATCTTGTTGCACCAAACTTTAAACCTAGTTTTAAATTACTCCTAATTGTAATCGTTCTTCTAAACAAAGTTTAAGTTTTACTTGAAACTAAAATCACATTTTATCTTGTTACTCCATTGTTTTTAAATCAAATTTAAATGTAGTTTAGATTAAATCTAAACTGTTTGAGGTTGAAGTGAATCAAATGTCAGTGTTGTATTTTTCGTGTAACAAGGTTTTTTGAATCATGTGGCCTCATGTATTGTCAACTAGCCAGCTAACTAATTTGACAAAATAATTTATTTCATCAGCCTGATCTGAAAACTCACTGGTTTGGTGCTGGTTTGTTTCCATATAAATATAATTTGAACATATTGCTAATATAATTAGGCAAGTCAGTTAAGAACAAATTCTTATTTTCAATGACGGCCTAGGAACACCTTGTTCAGGAGCAGAACTACAGATGTTTACCTTGTCAGCTCGGGGATTCGATCATTCAACCTTTCAGTTCCTAGTCCACCGCTCTAACGACTAGGCTACCTGCCACCCCAAATTTAGGCTTCCTGCTACTACTTCATAGTTTAGTTATTTAACCTTAGATTAACTCATCCATGTTTAAAATTAAGTGGTGCAACACCTCTGATTTATTTTTAACCTAGATGTACAATTTCTGGATTTAGTCTAATCTAAAATGATTATATGTCCATTGCGCTTCCGGTTCACTAGTATGAACGAAATCGCGAACAGCTTTTTTTTGTTCCAGCCCTCAAGAACTGTTGTCAACTAAAGATGATTATCCGTTTCCATCTGCCCATTTATTGTCTGTATCCAGACGACTTGTCCCCAGAGCTTCGTAAACAGTTAATATATTTCCCTACGGTGTTGAGGCCTGCAAATAAGAAGAATGAGAGGCTCAATTAAATATGTTACAGAACTGCTGTATTTGAAGCACAACTCCCTTCTGCCCAGTTTCCCTGCCTGACGTTGCAAATGCAATAGCTATATTTAACATCCACGTAAGTGTTGCTTCTGCAGAGAGATCATTTTCTAAGCTACATCTCAAAAAATAACTACCTAAGACACACAATGTCTCAGGAAATATTGTCTGGGTTGGCAATATTCAGTATAGAAAGCAGTCAGGTCTGCAACCTGGACCTACAGGCAAAACATTTGTACCCAAAATACGGAAACACAACAAACGAGGACTTCAGGACACCAGGGGAGTCTCTCAAATTAGAATTTAATTGGATTGAAATTACCATGAATATTCCAGCCCGTTTGTGTAGGCTGTTAACCATATAAAACCTGCTGAGTTCAACAATACATAGGGGCTGAATTTATCCTCAAGCCGACTACTTTATACCTCTGAGTAACCTTCATTTTTATCCCTCTCAAATTTACTTCAATGCAACAAATATTGGCTTATAGTAAACACAATAAAGAACAACGCTTAGTTAACCGCTAATTTGATCTGAAACTTGGACATTTTGAAGAAAAAATGTGCGAAAAAGCAAAGGGAGGAGAAGGCAGTTGCTAGCTGACCACTCAAACATCGGAGAAAAACCGCCACCTGACTCCTCAGGAGAAGACGTGGAGGAATCTGGACACTCGGCTGATTCTGAAAATCCAGTCAATAGTCCCGCACCCAAAAAGACACAGAAATAATTGTCTTTGCGCGAACTCCAGGTCAACATAATCGATGCTGTCTCTGCAAAGATAAACGAAAGAGACGATGGTCTGGAGAAAATGATACGCGAAAACACATCAAAAATCAGCAAACTGAGCGTTCTAGTTTTGAATTGTGGTGTTATGGTTTACAAGTTAAGACTTCTGTTAATACATATACATGAAGCAACTTTTTATAGAGAGGGTAGAGTTGAGTTTGCATAGTATTTTTCCTTCTGTTCTATATGGACTTGAAGTTTATGTCAATCAATGCCAGGGGGATACGAAACCTGTTGAAGAGAAAAGTTATTTTTTTGTTTTGTAAGGACTACAACGCAGATCTTGTATTCGTTCAAGAAACACATTACTGCAAAGAGGACTATAATTATTGGAGAAATCAGTGGGGCCGTGTCATTCTTTGGCCCACGGGACTAATCATTCAACTGAGGTTGCAATTTATGCACACAATTTCAAAGGGAAATGTGTGTTTACTCAAATGGACACGGATGGACATGTAATGGACAGATTATTTGTGTTGTGTAATGTATATGGATACTGTTCTAGTCCTCCAAATAACTTACTTCTAGAGGAAATTGAGGAAATTCTTAAAAGTCTTCTGAGAAAATATCCATCCAGTCAGATTATAGTTGGTGGAGATTTTAATATGGTTTATTCTGATGAGATTGATAGATTGCCCAATAGGCCTAACATTGGTATGAACAAGTTGGTGAATTTCTGCCAAAGCCTGGACTTAATTGACAAATGGAGAGTTAATAACCCTGGAGAGAAACAGTACACATGGAGTAATAGAGATCGTTCACTACAATGAAGAATTGACTTGTGGGTGATAACCTCTAGTCTTGAGCCCAACACAGTAGAGGTCAAAATACTGCCTGCAGTCCTGACGGATCATAAAGTCTTATGGCTGACTGTTAGAATGTGCAGTAATGATGGTAAGAAATACTCTGGTGGTTATTGGAAATTAAATAACTCATTGTTATTGCATGATTATTTAAAAAATGGGATTAAGAATCTAATTTATGTTTACTGGATTTTAGATTAGCTTTGGATATTGTGAAGCAGTTCTCCAAAATTTCAGATTTGGTATTAAATATTTCCAAATGTGAGGTGTTTGTTCTGAAAGGAGCTGTCAATCCAGCAGATTGTATCATCTCTGAAAAAGATACTGTAACCTACCTCGGTATAAAGATTACCAAAAACCTTAAGGCTGTGAATGTTCTTAATTTGAACCCTGTAACTGAATCTGTCAACAACACAAATATCCTCATGGTTAGGGAGGGATTTGAGTTTATTTTACTTATTTTTTATTTCACCTTTATTTAACCAGGAGGCCAGTTGAGAACAACTTCTCATTTGCAACTGCGACCTGGCCAAGATAAAGCATAGCAGTGTGAACAGACAACAACACAGAGTTACACATGGAGTAAACAATAAACAATAAACAAGTCAATAACATGGTAGAAAAAAAAAATCTATATACATTGTGTGCAAAAGGCATGAGGAGGTAGGCAATAAATAGGCCATAGGAGTGAATAATTACAATTTAGCAGATTAACACTGGAGTGATAAATGATCAGATGAACATGTGCAGGTAGAGATACTGGTGTGCAAAAGAGCAGAAAAGTAAATTAAAAAACAGTATGGGGATGAGGTAGGTAAATTGGGTGGGCTATATACCGATGGACTATGTACAGCTGCAGCGATCAGTTAGCTGCTCAGATAGCAGATGTTTAAAGTTGGTGAGGGAGATAAAAGTCTCCAACTTCAGAGATTTTTGCAATTCGTTCCACTCGCAGGCAGCAGAGAACTGGAAGGAAACGCGGCCAAATAAAGTTTTGGCTTTAGAGAGGATCAGTGAAATACACTTGAGTCTTCAAGGAAGGGTGCTTTTATCCAAAGCCGAGTGGCTATCTTGTGCATCCTATCTTTTTTCATCTATTGACATTCCCAAATCCACTTGCTGTACCTTAGATAGGCTATTGTACAACTTCATATTGAAAAACAAGCCACATCAGATAATAAGAGATGTTATCACCAACAGGGTTTGTGATGGCGGTCTAAATGTCTTAGACTCCACTCTCTTCAATCCGATATCAAAAATCAACTGGCTTAAAAGGTACATAAAAAATCCTCAGAGTTTCTGGAATGTTATACCTCATTTTGTTTTTCAGAAGCTAGGAGGGCTTCATATTTTACTACAATGTCCATATATTGTGGGTAAACTTCCTGTGAAATTGGCGGCTTTTCACCAGCAGGCTTTAATGTGCTGGGATTTGTTGTATAAACACAACCTTTCACCTCATAAATGTTTTATATGTAATAATGGGTCGATATTACATAGAAACAAGATGTTATTTTACCGTAACTGGTTGTCGAAAAACATTGTCCTTGTCAGCCAATTAGTATTAGTGGGAATCTATTTACGCGAAGATAATTTATGGAAAGATACAACTTTAAGGTTTCAAGCAAGGAATATGACACGTTTATAAAAGCTATACCTAGTGGGATAAAATCTTTCCTTCAGAATAATGCATATTTTGGAATATCTCATATTGTAAGCGATATCAAGGTGAATGGCATAGGTTTACTAGATAAGAAATTCAACAATCGTTTATTAAGGGATATTTTCTACAGGAAGTCTATTCCCTCTGCGATATTTTGTTGGGCTTCATCATTTGATGTAAACTGGCGCCGTGCTTGGCTCACTGCACACACATTTATGGTGACCAATAAAGTAAAGGAGATCTCCTTTAAGATGATCCTTAGATTCCATCCGTGTAATAGCTTGATTTCTAAATATATACCTGATGTTACCAGTGAATGCAATTTTTGTGAACTAGAAACTGAATCGATTGAACACTTATTCTGTCATTGTTTATATAGTGAAGTGTTCTGGACTGATGTAAAACTATTTCTTGGCAACAAAATGCATACAACCATTGAAGTTAGACATATTATTTTACTACACTGATTCCACAATTGAACGTGAGTATGTCATAAATCTCTTTATTTTATTGGGACAATTTTTCAAACACAAAACAGAATTATGAAGAAAAAGGCCCTTTTCTTATAAAAAAAAATAATCTTATTTGGATAACTATTTAGAGTCAATAAAATGTATACAAAACAAAATGTCCCCCCAAAAAATTCTCTACATGTTTGTATTTGAATTGATATAATGTGGATTTGAAATTATATATATTTTTCTCTTATTTCTTCGTGGAATCCCTCTGGCTGTTCTGTTTATGTTTGGCATGTTACTGTTTAAAATTAATTATTATTTTTTAAATTTCATGATTAGATTTTTTTTTTATAGGGCGGGGGCAAATAAACTGCCTCGTGCCAGTGTCCGAGGCCTAGGGGAATAACACACCTGTTATAAATCAGATACAAACGTGTCATAATGCAGTGCAGGGCCGGCATTAGAACTAATCAGTTGGACAGGCATTTGATTTCCATAGGTTGGAACGTATTTTTTCCCACGGGACCTCCTATGTGTTTAAAATTGTTTTCATCGTATTGTGGCATGAACACAACCAGTCATGATGTTGTTTTCATCTGATCGTCAAACAAATCACTTGAAAAAGTAGGTTACCTTCAAACGTTCGTCCAAAATAATTCCATCCGAACAATGGACTGTAAACTGCCAACTTTTTCAATTGGCAAGCGGCTGAATCTGGCTCACCTGAGAAAACATCCAGTAAATTCAGAAAATGTTCAGTAAATTCACAATGTTTGTGCATATATCATTAACAGTTATTAACTAAGTATAAGCAAGTGCAGGCAAACAGCAAGGAGGACAATGATGTCTGTATCCTCTGTTGAAAATATAATGATCTGTGCACCTTTTGAAAGGCGTCTTAGATGAACAGTGGTGGAAAATGTATCCAATTGTCATACTTGAGTAAAAGTAAAGATTCCTTAATAAAAAATCACTCAAGTAAAAGTGAAAGTCCCCCAGTAAAATATTACTTGAGTAAAAGTCTAAAAGTTTTTGGTTTTAATTATACTTTAGTATCAAAAGTAAAAATACAATTACAAATAATTTGAGATTCCTTATGTTAAGCAAACCGTTGGCGCCATATTCTTTTTTTATTTATTTATTTACGGAAAGCCAGGGGCTATCTCCAACACTCAGACATAATTTACAAACGAAGCATGTGTGTTCAGAGGCAGTAGGGATGACCAGGGATGTTCTCTATTTAGTCAGTCCTCCAGATCAGAGGCAGTAGGGATGACCAGGGATGTTCTCTATTTAGTCAGTCCTCCAGATCAGAGGCAGTAGTGATGACCAGGGATGTTCTCTTGATAAGTGTGTGCATTAGACCCTTTTCATGTCCTGCTAATCATTCAAATTGTAACGAGTACTTTTGGGTGTCAGGGAAAATGCATGGAGTAAAAAGTAAATTATTTTCTTTAGAAATTTAGTGAATTAAAAGTACAAGTTATCAAAAATATAAATAGTAAAGTACAGATACCCCAAAAAACTACTTAAGTAGTAATTTAAAGTATTTTTTATTAAGTACTTTACACCACGCTCTTGTGTGTGCCTCTTCCTGCTCTCATTCCAGCATTGATGTCAGAGAGCCATTTGAAACCACAGACATTTTGAAAAGCTCCAGTTTGTTGTTAGGGTTTCTGAGAAAGTCAGAGAACTTCCATGGAAGTTGGTTGTCTCCCCAACTTGAGAGTCTTTAGACTATCTTCTTTGTATGTGTCCCACACAATATTGATGCTATTGCAGTTTTTCAACTGATGCTCAACCCAAGGCAGAAAGACTACTGCCATAGTCACCCAAATGTAGAAACTATGTATGTAGGCAAGGAACGGACAATGACAGTACTGTCAATGGTGTTTCCTTGATTTTGGCAGTTACCTGTCGATGACATCATTGTTTATTTGCTTAGAGTTTGTATTTTATAGACAAAAAAATATTAGTCTAAGAAGCTATGAGAGACTTCACACTTCTCTCTACAGAAACAACATTTCCTTTTTCATCCAACAGAGACCCTGATTTCTCTGGTTGGAAAGACTGTTCCTTGGAAAAGATTGGCAGCACTCCAAAACCCAAACATGACTGGTGAGTACTTAGTCTACAATAATCGGTTTATTTGTTTAATGTGTTTTCACAAAATAGTGTTTTATTACATTATTAATACATTTGATTAAAAATGAATGTAGGCTTGAAACTTAATTTATAGATAATGTCCTTGTTAATTCGCTAACAGTTCATATTCTATAAACCACCAATGTTTAATAAGTAATGTGAGACTGATCATATTCAGTAGCTGTTCTGTAAGATGACCAAACAGAAAGAACATCAGACTTCTTTCTACAGTAACAACATGTCTTTCTTATCCAACAGAACAAAATAAAGAGGTCCGGATTGTTCTGGTTGGGAAGATTGGTTCTGGGAAGAGCGCAACAGGAAACGCCATCCTGGGGAGAAAAGCGTTTGAATCCAAAATGTCCTCTTTTTCTGTGACATCCTCAAGTAAAAAGAAAAGAGGAAATGTGGGAGGGCAACATGTAGCTGTCATCGACACACCAGGCTTGTTTGACACCAAGTTAACACAGGAGGAAGCACTGAAAGAGATCTCACAGTGCCTGCTATTCTCCGCTCCTGGTCCCCATGTGTTCCTGGTTGTTCTCAAGCTGGGAGGATTCACTGAAGAGCAGCAGGAAATTGTGAAGATGATCCAGACATTATTTGGTGATGAAGCATCGAAATACACCATGGTTGTCTTCACACATGGAGACCTTCTTGATGATGTAACAATTGAAGACTTCCTGCATGGAAATCCCAAACTGGAAAGTTTCATTACCAAATGTAATGGGGGATATCATGTCTTCAAAAACAAAGATCAGAATCCCTCCCAGGTCACTGAGCTCCTTGAGAAGATAAACAAGATGGTGACGATGAATGGAGGAAGCCACTACACCACTGAGATGTTCCAGGAGGCTGAGAGAGTGATTGAAGAAGAGAAGAACAGGATCTTGAGAGAGAATGAAGAGAAGATACACAAAGAGAGGGAAGAACTGAAGGCAAAGTTTGAAGGAGTGTGTCTAAGAGAAGAAGTAGAGAAGCTGGGGATAAAACAGGAAAGAAAAGCTAGAAAGAATGCTGAGAAATTTAGCAAAATGGGAACAGGTGCTGCAATCGGAGCGGCTTTGGGAACATTTGGAGGCCCAGTTGGTATGTCAGTTGGTGCAGCAATGGGAGCTGCAGTGGGAGCTGGAGCATGCAGTACTCAATGAGAGTCCGTAGATAACAGTGCTGTACCTTCTACAAGTTGTTTGACTTCATTACTTGATATTGAAAGCTTCCTCTATATACACAGAGCAAACACAACATATGTTATTGTAGCCTACATTAAAAATGATACTCAGGGGGTTGATGAACACATATTTAGCTGTTTTTGTTATTATGTTTTACTGATCACAAGAAAAGGTTGTTGTATTGAGGTAGATTTTATTAGGAGTAACAGACACCTGCAAAAGATGGGAGGCACTCACTAATAAAGTATTACTTATATGTATTATTAACACTCACTAATAAAGTATTACTTAGATGTATTGTTAACACTCACTAATGAAGTATTACTTATATGTATTATTAACACTCACTAATGAAGTATTACTTAGATGTATTATTAACACTCACTAATGAAGTATTACTTAGATGTATTATTAACACTCTAATGAAGTATTACTTAGATGTATTAT